>NC_059199.1:38662470-38829970 GCF_020615455.1 Coregonus clupeaformis
GCTCTGCAGATTTTGCTGTGAAGAGACAGAATCATTAGATCATTTGTTTTGGTTCTGTCCATTTGTAGCTTGTTTTTAGACACAGGTCCAGGAATGGCTAAAGGATTGCAATATTTACCTGGAACTAACCTTGCAGATAGCATTACTGGGTGATCTGAAAAGTCATAGTCAATCAATCAATAATATAATAATACTTTTAGCAAAATTTTTTATTTTTAATTCACAATCTGTAGAAGCAATGAGAATAGAAAGGTTCAGAACTTTTGTAAAACATCACAGTACAGTTGAAATATATATGGCAAATAGAAATCCTATATGGATGGTGTTAAGAGATAGATGGGAGGTATTGAATAGAGTTGAAGGATGGGACTAATAACAAATAACAACAAATAATAACAAAGATAGCTAATAATGTAAGCATACTGTGTCCATAATAAGTATATAGGTTGTATGTTGGGAGCTTTTGGGAAAGAGCACAGTTAGAAAGATATGGCATATAGAAGCAAACCGGATGGACATCATGAAAATGATCGGAGAGGTTGAGAGTAGAAGAAGTTCAGTAGCAAAAAAAAAAATATATATATATATATAATAGAATTATTGTAAAATTAACTCTGTCCATAAGGTGTAGATAGTAAGTATAGACCGGAAGTAGAGGCCTGGGCATTGTTGTTCACTAATTTACTCCAAGTAGGGAAAGGATGGTGGGGTTGAAAAGTAATAAAGGGGAGTATATATATATATATATATATATATAAATAAAATAAAAAAAACATGGGGGATTGGAAGTGATGCAAACAATTACATTGATAGAAGATACAATCTATCTGCAATATTAAGCTGATCCATTCCCCCGGAAAAAAAAATAAAAAAATAAAATTATATATATATATATATATATATATATATATATATATATATATATATATATATATTCTCCATAATGGGACAGTTTCTATATGCATCCAATCCGGACGTCAGAAATCTCCCTGCTACCGTATGAGTCCTGGGAGATATCTGGGGTGAGATATGTTCAAGACACACACCTGATACGCGTGTGTAACAGGGTTGGTTATGTTTCCACTTGCCTCTAAAGTAATTTGTATTTAATGTTCAAGCATTCTTATTGGTTGGTTCAACTCTGATGACAATAAGGCGTGTTGTGATTGGCCCCGCTTGCAGCTAGGGGGAGATCGTGAACGTCAGGTCTTCCCAGTATGAAAATGTGGTGCAAGGGGTAGGTCATGTTCTGAATACTGTTTTATATTTTACAATGTGTACAAGGTTGCTGTACGTTACTGATTCATACAGTGGGGAGAAAAAGTATTTAGTCAGCCACCAATTGTGCAAGTTCTCCCACTTAAAAAGATGAGAGAGGCCTGTAATTTTCATCATAGGTACACGTCAACTATGACAGACAAAATGAGAAAAATTCCAGAAAATCACATTGTAGGATTTTTTATGAATTTATTTGCAAATTATGGTGGAAAATAAGTATTTGGTCAATAACAAAAGTTTCTCAATACTTTGTTATATACCCTTTGTTGGCAATGACACAGGTCAAACGTTTTCTGTAAGTCTTCACAAGGTTTTCACACACTGTTGCTGGTATTTTGGCCCATTCCTCCATGCAGATCTCCTCTAGAGCAGTGATGTTTTGGGGCTGTCGCTGGGCAACACGGACTTTCAACTCCCTCCAAAGATTTTCTATGGGGTTGAGATCTGGAGACTGGCTAGGCCACTCCAGGACCTTGAAATGCTTCTTATGAAGCCACTCCTTCGTTGCCCGGGCGGTGTGTTTGGGATCATTGTCATGCTGAAAGACCCAGCCACGTTTCATCTTCAATGCCCTTGCTGATGGAAGGAGGTTTTCACTCAAAATCTCACGATACATGGCCCCATTCATTCTTTCCTTTACACGGATCAGTCGTCCTGGTCCCTTTGCAGAAAAACAGCCCCAAAGCATGATGTTTCCACCCCCATGCTTCACAGTAGGTATGGTGTTCTTTGGATGCAACTCAGCATTCTTTGTCCTCCAAACACGACGAGTTGAGTTTTTTACCAAAAAGTTATATTTTGGTTTCATCTGACCATATGACATTCTCCCAATCCTCTTCTGGATCATCCAAATGCACTCTAGCAAACTTCAGACGGGCCTGGACATGTACTGGCTTAAGCAGGGGGACACGTCTGGCACTGCAGGATTTGAGTCCCTGGCGGCGTAGTGTGTTTCTGATGGTAGGCTTTGTTACTTTGGTCCCAGCTCTCTGCAGGTCATTCACTAGGTCCCCCCGTGTGGTTCTGGGATTTTTGCTCACCGTTCTTGTGATCATTTTGACCCCACGGAGTGAGATTTTGCGTGGAGCCCCAGATCGAGGGAGATTATCAGTGGTCTTGTATGTCTTCCATTTCCTAATAATTGCTCCCACAGTTGATTTCTTCAAACCAAGCTGCTTACCTATTGCAGATTCAGTCTTCCCAGCCTGGTGCAGGTCTACAATTTTGTTTCTGGTGTCCTTTGACAGCTCTTTGGTCTTGGCCATAGTGGAGTTTGGAGTGTGACTGTTTGAGATTGTGGACAGGTGTCTTTTATACTGATAACAAGTTCAAACAGGTGCCATTAATACAGGTAACGAGTGGAGGACAGAGGAGCCTCTTAAAGAAGAAGTTACAGGTCTGTGAGAGCCAGAAATCTTGCTTGTTTGTAGGTGACCAAATACTTATTTTCCACCATAATTTGCAAATAAATTCATTAAAAATTCTACAATGTGATTTTCTGGAAAAAAATTTCTCAATTTGTCTGTCATAGTTGACGTGTACCTATGATGAAAATGACAGGCCTCTCTCATCTTTTTAAGTGGGAGAACTTGCACAATTGGTGGCTGACTAAATACTTTTTTTCCCCACTGTACATGTGTGGGTATATGGTACCTGTTAGGGATTGAGGGGCTTTCTGGGATGTGCTTTGGCATATGATTGCTGTAGATAAGTGTGTTAGCTAGCATACACCGACGTAATGGTCACATGAGCCCACTGCTAACACAGTTGCCTTCATGTTACAGATTTTGCCATCGACAGCCATCAATATCGTTAAGCTCTGCACAACTAACGTGCTGTTTCCCATTTAACAACAGAAATAAATGATGCTCAACTGGGACCACTGGCTGATGTGATTTATTAAGAGAAAACACAACGCAAGGAGAGTACGATATACATCTGTTACACGTGCACCCACTTACGAATGTGTAGAATATTCTAACTCCTGAAATGGTGTCAACATAATGACATATCTAAGCCTTTTATATGTATTTTCTGAAATGTATCATATCTGTAGTCACTACCTGATAATTTATGTATCCATATAAAAAATATGTATATATCATTTCAAAAGATATCCTTAGTTGATATGTAATACTCATCCTAGTATGTCTGATCGAAAATGGCCTAAAGCCTACTCATAAAATGTCCAGCGCCCAAATAATTTTTCCTGTTCAGGTGCTGAAAATAATCTTGCTTCTTACATGAAGGTGACATATCTGAGCATACATTTGAACCGTATTCAGTAGTAGGCACAAGGCACGGAACGGTAAACATCGTGATATTTAATCGAAGTTGCTATTCCCAAAGCACATCTCTGCTATTTCTGTTTTCAAAATGTAGCATAGCAAATCCAGAGCTCCAATCACAACACGTTTTCTGTAAAGATGCAAACGTAGGCCAATCTTTGCAAAAAAATTTTTTTAATGTATTTAACAGGAAATGTAAGTTGCACCACCCCAATACCCCTGCTTGCCATATTTGTTATGAACAATGCGATGGGTGCAGATTGGGTCGTCAGCAGCGGTCATTTGCAGTCCAGACCCAACGTGGTGGTAGTGTTGGTTTGTGATCCACTCCAAACTGTCAAAGCATAAATCAAAATTGTGTCGATATTGCAAGAGAGTATTATAATTTCACATAACTATACCACAAAGTAGCTACTCTACCTGCTTCATTCATGATGAAAAAATTAACTGCAACCAGCTAGCCAAGTTGCTAGTTAGCTAGCTAAGTTAGTTAGCTAGCTATCTTATATTAACCAGTAATCAAAAATATGCCAAAACTTTTTTTTAAGTTAGCGGTCACCTTGAGGCTTGATAGGGGGTAAAAATAAAAATAACTTTATTTTTAGCTAGCTAGGCAATTTCGTTAATTTGTTAGCTAGCTAGGCTACCAGTTAGATTTTACCCCCCTATCAAACCTAGCTAGCTAGCTAGCCCTACTGGCTGCTGTGTGCTGGCCAAATTAACCACCATTCTTGATTCAAGTTACTAAGATAAATAAAACATCTCGAATTAGCTACTCACTTTAGCGTTAACTTCTTTTAAGTATTTTCTGAACAGCTTCTCACTTCTTTGTTTTTGTAGTTGTCAATTCGAGCACACAGCATTTAACTTACAGTCATTTGTGGCGCCAAAATTCATTAATGACAGTCGAAACTCCACAGCAGAAAATAAGTGATTCTTGTTGCTTGGCTAACAGTGCTTTTAGCTTTCGGTTTGCATGCACCTTTATCCAGAGGGAATACCGAAATTATAACTACTGTCTGAAAGAATGACATGGATTTAATATTTATCAAATGATTGTCCTCAAAACTCAAATAAGCATCAGAAATGTTCCTTATTTAGCATATCAAGATCCTAATATGGACCTCAGCCAAGAGCATATGCATTGTAAAAAAATATATACTATGTAGGCCTACTGTCAGTGTCATCATATAGAGAAAATAAGGATGTCCACATAGGCCTATCTCAGGATATCTAATCAGTCAATATCTGGCCATACAATGTATGATATCTGGAGGGAATCCAAAAATGATTTGTACATCATATTTGTCAAATTATTGTGTATGTGCTAAAAACTCATAAATGCATCAGAAATTGTCCTTATTTTCAGCATATCAAAAAGCATATCAAGATCCGGATATGGACATCAGCCAAGAGAAGCATATCTGGAATCAATATAGCTTAATATCTTGAATGTGTTGAGAAAACACAGATATGCGATGTATACAGTCAGTATTTGTCAACATGAAGAGAGAAATAGGATGTCACATACAGTATCTCAAGATATTGAATGAGTTCATATCCGGCCATAGGAAATGTCCATGTGTGATATTCGGAGTAATCCCAATATCATATATGTCTAAAAGATACATCTGGATTCAGAATTTGTCAGGATATGCATTGGAAATGGTCTGTATTCTCTAGAATATCAAAAACGTATCATGTACAGATATCCCCTGATATGGACCCTTTTCCCCCAGTGGGAGAGGAGAAGTTGAGATGAAGAGGAGGAGGAGAGGAAGGGCTTAGCCTTATACGAATTTTATCCTCGCTTGGTTTCAGGAAGAAAATGTCACCATCATCAGATACGTTCCACTGATTTCCCTCATTAAGACTCATCCGTCCTTTGTTCCTCTACTTCACACACACACACACACACACACACACACACTCCTCTCAGTGCCCAAATGAGCTTCTCAGGCAACGGGTGGCCTAGCCCATGTAATTAGAAAAGTCATGTGCATTAATTTGTGTCTATCTAGGGTGTGTGCGCGCATGAGTGCATGAGTGCGGGCGGGCAGGCATGCCTGTGCATGCGCGCGCGTAATCCAATTAATCATTCACCTGAACAAAATTATAAACTTCTGTCATTTCCGCAAAAACTATTACAGTGGAAAGGCTTGTAAGAATAAATGATAAATGTGTGTTTACTAACAACAGAAAACAGACCAGAGCACTTTCTGATGTTGAAACTGTCCAGAGACAACACAGGAACCAAAGTGCCATTCTCTTGCCATGTAGCAGCTGTTAGTCTTTAGCTAATTGCTTTTAATTGCAGAGATGGCACATGGCCACACGCATGCATGCACACACACAGATCAGGTGCCAGAGCAACTTGTGGTGTTGTAGATAGAATACATTAAAATGACACACCGATGGGGCTACCTTTTACATCGGAGGAAAGGGTCCGAAAATAACTCCATTAAGCCCTTAGCTGTCACAACTGACGTCTCAGAGAACAAGAGAGAGAGAGAGGGCGAACAAAGCTGTATAAATAAAGCACGTAAGAAAGGATCATTTGCCACTTTAAAGGCAAACACCCCCATCTTCTAGGCCCTGCCATGCCAGGGTGGGATAGGCACACACAAACACAGGGATAGGAGCCTGTAGTTGGAGGGTTTTACTGGCTTTTTTGTATTCTATGCTAGCCATGTTCTAGCTGTCCTCCTACTGTAATACTGTCTCACCTACTATATCGTCCTTGCTATTTCTTCTATTACATAAAACACTCAATCCTGAAGCTTCCTTCCTTTTTATCTAACTCCCCCCACCCACACACACACACACTGTTTCCTGCCAACAGTTTATAATGCTGTTAAAATAACTCTTTATAAAAAAACTTTATTAAAGAGAGAAAGCCTCTAAAGTTCAATCCCATCAAACCAGGAAGTTTTGAGTAGAGGGGATGAAATGGGCTGTGTTTGTAAGCCATTTAAAAAGATGGCCGGGCCATTGACTGGGCTAATATCTTATACTGGTAGGCTTTGAGTTTAACTCCATCCCATTAGTAGTCTTTGAAAGGGATCAAAGTAATGTTACTGTGCTGAGTATGTGTGTGCATGTGATGAGACTGTTGGGACTGTAATTCTCCCTAGTGGAGCATCCTGTCTGTTTGCCTGCAGGATAAAAGGCCCCAGAGAAAGATACTGTGCCTTGCAAAAGTATCCATACCCTTTAATTGTAATTTTTTTGTCAACAGTCAATACAAAATACTATGTAATGTCAAAGTGGAAAAATGTTTTTCTTAAAGATTAAGATAAATTAAATAACTAAAATACAGCCATTGCATAAGTCAATACATGTTAGAAACACCTTTGGTGGCGATTACAGCTGTGAGTCTTCTTGGGTAAGTCTCTAAGAGCTTTACACACCTGGATTGTGCAATATTAGCCCATTATTCTAGGGCATTATAATACTTCAAGCTCTGTCAATTTCAAGTCTTCAAGCAGATTTAAGTCAAAACTGTAACTTGGCCACTCAGGAACATTCACTGTCTTCTTGGTAAGCAACTACAGTGTAGATTTGGCCTTGTGTTGTAGGTTATTGTCCTGCTGAAAGGTGAATTCCTCTCCCAGTGTCTGGTGTAAAGCAGACTGAAGCAGGCTTTCCTCTAAGATTTTGCCTGTGCTGAGCTCCATCCTGTTTCTTTTTATCCAAAACAACTCCCCAGAATTTGCCGATGTCAAGCATACCCATACCATGATGCAGCCACCACCATGCTTGAAAATAAGGAGGCAGTTACTCAGTGATGTGTTGTGTTGGATTTGCCCTAAACATAAGGCTTTGCATTTGGCCAAAACATGTATTCCTTTGCTGTGTTTTTTTTACAGTATTACTTAAGTGCCTGTTGCATACAAGATGCATGTTTTGCACATTTCCGTATATTTGTATTTAAGGGCATTATTGTGGAGTCACTACAATGTTGTTGATCCATCCTACGTTTTCTCCCATCAAAGCCATTGAACTCCGTAACTGTTTAGAAATCACCAATGGCCTCATGGTAACATCCCTGAGAAGTTTCATTCCTGCCCTGTAGCTCAGTTCAGAAGGACGGTTGTGTCTTTAATGTGTCTGGGTGGTTTAATACATACAGTGGGGGAAAAAAGTATTTAGTCAGCCACCAATTGTGCAAGTTCTCCCACTTAAAAAGATGAGAGAGGCCTGTAATTTTCATCATAGGTACACGTCAACTATGACAGACAAATTGAGGAAAAAAATTCCAGAAAATCACATTGTAGGATTTTTAATGAATTTATTTGCAAATTATGGTGGAAAATAAGTATTTGGTCACCTACAAACAAGCAAGATTTCTGGCTCTCACAGACCTGTAACTTCTTCTTTAAGAGGCTCCTCTGTCCTCCACTCGTTGCCTGTATTAATGGCACCTGTTTGAACTTGTTATCAGTATAAAAAACACCTGTCCACAACCTCAAACAGTCACACTCCAAACTCCACTATGGCCAAGACCAAAGAGCTGTCAGAGGACACCAGAAACAAAATTGTAGACCTGCACCAGGCTGGGAAGACTGAATCTGCAATAGGTAAGCAGCTTGGTTTGAAGAAATCAACTGTGGGAGCAATTATTAGGAAATGGAAGACATACAAGACCACTGATAATCTCCCTCGATCTGGGGCTCCACGCAAAATCTCACTCCGTGGGGTCAAAATGATCACAAGATTGGTGAGCAAAAATCCCAGAACCACACGGGGGGACCTAGTGAATGACCTGCAGAGAGCTGGGACCAAAGTAACAAAGCTTACCATCAGTAACACACTACGCCGCCAGGGACTCAAATCCTGCAGTGCCAGACGTGTCCCCCTGCTTAAGCCAGTACATGTCCAGGCCCGTCTGAAGTTTGCTAGAGTGCATTTGGATGATCCAGAAGAGGATTGGGAGAATGTCATATGGTCAGATGAAACCAAAATAGAACTTTTTGGTAAAAACTCAACTCGTTGTGTTTGGAGGACAAAGAATGCTGAGTTGCATCCAAAGAACACCATACCTACTGTGGAGCATGGGGGTGGAAACATCATGCTTTGGGGCTGTTTTTTCTGCAAAGGGACCAGGACGACTGATCCGTGTAAAGGAAAGAATGAATAGGGCCATGTATCGTGAGATTTTGAGTGAAAACCTCCTTCCATCAGCAAGGGCATTGAAGATGAAACGTGGCTGGGTCTTTCAGCATGACAATGATCCCAAACACACCGCCCGGGCAACGAAGGAGTGGCTTCGTAAGAAGCATTTCAAGGTCCTGGAGTGGCCTAGCCAGTCTCCAGATCTCAACCCCATAGAAAATCTTTGGAGGGAGTTGAAAGTCCATGTTGCCCAGCGACAGCCCCAAAACATCACTGCTCTAGAGGAGATCTGCATGGAGGAATGGGCCAAAATACCAGCAACAGTGTGTGAAAACCTTGTGAAGACTTACAGAAAACGTTTGACCTGTGTCATTGCCAACAAAGGGTATATAACAAAGTATTGAGAAACTTTTGCTATTGACCAAATACTTATTTTCCACCATAATTTGCAAATAAATTCATTAAAAATCCTACAATGTGATTTTCTGGAGAAAAAAAATCTCATTTTGTCTGTCATAGTTGACGTGTACCTATGATGAAAATTACAGGCCTCATCTTTTTAAGTGGGAGAACTTGCACAATTGGTGGCTGACTAAATACTTTTTTCCCCCCACTGTAATCCACAGCATAATTATGAATTTGACCATGCTTAAAGAGATATTCCATGTCTGATTTGTTATTGTTACCCATCTACCAATCACTGCCCTTCTTTGAGGCTTTCGAAAAGCTCCCAGGTCTTTGTAGTTGAATCTGTGCTTGAAATTCAATACTTGACTGAGGGACCTTACAGATTTGTATGTATTTGGGACAGACGAAGGGTTAGTCATTAAAAAATCATGTCAACCCCTATTATTTCACACAGAGTAAGTCCATGTAACTTAATATGTGATTTGTTAAGCCACATTTTACTCCTGAACTATTTTAGGCTTGTCTGAACAAAGGGGCTGAATACTTTTGCAACGACTATATTTTAGTTATGAAAGTTTTATCAATCTTTAAACATTGACATTACAGAGTATATAGAGTAGATTGTTGACAAAAAATTACAATTAAATACATTTTATTCCCACTTTGTAACACAATAAAATGTGAATAAATCCAAGGGGTCTGAATACTGCAAGATAGTTGCCATAAAGCCAAAACAAAAGTTTTAAAAAAATAGATTCCTTTAAAATTAAAGTTTAATTTTTTTTACAATAAACTGTCTAAACAACTCAAAATGTATTTGGCCACTTTCAATTTTGAGTTCAAATCCAATTTAATAAACCATTTAATGAATTTGTCCTCTGGTGTGACATTATAATTAATGCTAATATAAAGGATTAATGATTCCCAAATAGACAAGAAAATAATTTTTACTCATTATTTAGTTACTTATGTCTTTAAATCAGTAATCATATTCCTGCATTTCAAATTAAAAACACAATCTTACTAAAACTAGATAAAAAGCAATTATCTTACATGTATTATTATAATGTTTCCTGCCTCATGCTTAACAATTATTTGTACATTTTGTTCAAGACACTTTTTTTCCTTTCATTTATTGGCGTCACCCCATAGGACATTATGTCACAACAATGGACAATACACAACATGCAGTCAAATGTTACTGTTAAAACATAATTACTGACACTTTTGGAAGTTTCTGACCACTGTAAAAATGCTCCTAAACATTAGTTCTAAACATCAGTAATGGATCCTTATTAAAGGATTTGAAATGCACTCATTCCAATTACAGGTACTCAAAAGAGTCCTGTATTGTTATTTTTCATCACTACCTCAACGGAGTGGATAATTTGCGTGCCTGCTGCCTTCCTTGGATGTGGTAGCCGTTTCTCAGGATCCCTCTCCAGAATCAAACCCTGATTCTCCATTTCACGTGGTCACCATGGTAGGCACAGAAACTACCATCGAATGTCGATAGGGCAGACATTCGAAAAAGACACCAGTGCCACCACGAAGGGTCACCAAAAACGTCCGGAGCACCCCGTATGGGTTTTGGGTCTGGTAAATGCACGTGTCCCAGAAGTTCAGTACTTGTTGGCATATTTTAGCTTTAGAATTGCCACAGTTATCCAAGTAACGTTGGAGCGATCAAAGGAACTACAGTGGGGAGAACAAGTATTTGATACACTGCCGATTTTGCAGGTTTTCCTACTTACAAAGCATGTAGAGGTCTGTAATTTTTATCATAGGTACACTTCAACTGTGAGAGACGGAATCTAACACAAACATCCAGAAAATCACATTGTATGATTTTTAAGTAATTCATTTGCATTTTATTGCATGACATAAGTATTTGATACATCAGAAAAGCAGAACTTAATATTTGGTACAGAAACCTTTGTTTGCAATTACAGAGATCATACGTTTCCTGTAGGTCTTGACCAGGTTTGCACACACACTGCAGCAGGGATTTTGGCCCACTCCTCCATACAGACCTTCTCCAGATCCTTCAGGTTTCGGGGGCTGTCGCTGGGCAATACGGACTTTCAGCTCCCTCTAAAGATTTTCTATTGGGTTCAGGTCTGGAGACTGGCTAGGCCACTCCAGGACCTTGAGATGCTTCTTACGGAGCCACTCCTTAGTTGCCCTGGCTGTGTGTTTCGGGTCGTTGTCGTGCTGGAAGACCCAGCCACGACCCATCTTCAATGCTCTTACTGAGGGAAGGAGGTTGTTGGCCAAGATCCCGCGATACATGGCCCCATCCATCAATACGGTGCAGTCGTCCTGTCCCCTTTGCAGAAAAGCATCCCCAAAGAATGATGTTTCCACCTCCATGCTTCACGGTTGGGATGTGTTCTTGGGGTTGTACTCATCCTTCTTCTTCCTCCAAACATGGCAAGTGGAGTTTAGACCAAAAAGCTCTATTTTTGTCTCATCAGACCACATGTCCTTCTCCCATTCCTCCTCTGGATCATCCAGATGGTAATTGGCAAACTTCAGACGGGCCTAGACATGCGCTGGCTTGAGCAGGGGGACCTTGCGTGCGCTGCAGGATTTTAATCCATGACGGAGTAGTGTGTTACTAATGGTTTTCTTTGAGACTGTGGTCTCAGCTCTCTTCAGGTCATTGACCAGGTCCTGCCGTGTAGTTCTGGGCTGATCCCTCACCTTCCTCATGATCATTGATGCCCCACGAGGTGAGATCTTGCATGGAGCCCCAGACCGAGGGTGATTGACCGTCATCTTGAACTTCTTCCATTTTCTAATAATTGCGGCAACAGTTGTTGCCTTCTCACCAAGCTGCTTGCCTATTGTCCTGTAGCCCATCCCAGCCTTGTGGAGGTCTACAATTTTATCCCTGATGTCCTTACACAGCTCTCTGGTCTTGGCCATTGTGGAGAGGTTGGAGTCTGTTTGATTGAGTGTGTGGACAGGTGTCTTTTATACAGGTAACGAGTTCAAACAGGTGCAGTTAATACAGGTAATGAGTGGAGAACAGGAGGGCTTCTTAAAGAAAAACTAACAGGTCTGTGAGAGCCGGAATTCTGACAGAAGAAAAACTAACAGGTCTGTGAGAGCCGGAATTCTTACTGGTTGGTAGGTGATCAAATACTTATGTCATGCAATAAAATGCAAATTAATTACTTAAAAATCATACAATGTGATTTTCTGGATTTTTGTGTTAGATTCCGTCTCTCACAGTTGAAGTGTACCTATGATAAAAAAATTACAGACCTCTACATGCTTTGTAAGTAGGAAAACCTGCAAACTCGGCAGTGTATCAAATACTTGTTCTCCCCACTGTATCTAATGAGCCATTTGCAGTTTCACTGTACCGGCCGTGTGTACTTGGACTGCATGACTTAATTTTTAGGACAAGAATATGGCAGAATCGACCAGGTAGAAACAGTCTCCAAAAGAGACACAGCTGATGGGGGGCCCTCCCAGGGTGGATCACTTATGCCAATCGGTCAGGAGGAGTAAAACTGGTAGGACAGATAGAGGGACCCAGGGGATGGATGGTCTAATGCAGGGTGAGAACCAGGAATGGGAATACCACAGCAAGCCCCCAATATCTGCCTGCACCATCACTAGAGCCAGGTACAATAACTAGACCCTCTCCAGTGGGCAGAGACAGACCCAGAGGTCGCAGGACCAATGTTGACCTGTCGAGAGTGAGAAACCAGGTGTGGGAAAATGAATACATAAATATTGCACTCAGAATTACTTAAAAGCATACAAATTGCAACAAGATACAAATAGGTATAATGCAAATAAGTGTTATTTGATTACAAATAAGTCTGAAAAGATCATTACAGAAGTTTATTAATGGGTTATGTCCCCTGGAGTGACAGCTATTTCATCTGGTTTGACACCATCTACATGTCACACCAAGGGAAAAAAGCTGTCACACTGTTGGACATCTCAGGTTGTATGGTCCATGTTGGGCCTTATTGTTAACAGTACGCCTTCTATATGATTTCACCACAACATGTTTACATTTCTTTTTATATTTAAATTGTAAAAAATGAAATATATACAGTGAGCTCCATAATTCATTGGACAGTGACCATTTTGTTGTTATTTTGGTTCTGTACTCTAGCACTTTGAGTTTGAAAGGATACAATGACAATGAGGGTGAAGTGCAGACTGTCAGCTTTAATTGGAGGGTATTTTCATACATATCGGATGAACCGTTTAGAAATTATAGAAGCTTTTGTACATGGTCCCCCCATTTTCAGGCATTAAAAAACATTGGACAGTTTAACATAATGTAGAATAAAGTAATCATTGTTAATATTTGGTCGCATATTCTTTGCATGCAATGACTGCTTGAAGTCTGCGATGCATCGACATCACCAGACGCTGGGTATCTTCCCTGGTGATGCTCTGCCAGGCCTGTACTGCAGCCATCTTCAGTTCCTGCTTGTTTCGGGGACTTATTGCCTTCAGTCTCCTCTTCAGCATGTAAAATGCATGTTCAATTGGATTCAGATCCGGTGATTGACTCGGCCAGTCAAGGATTTTCCACTTTTTGGCCATCAAAAACCCCTTCGTTGCTCTAGCAGTATGTTTATGGTCATTGTCTTGTTGCATGATAAAGTGCTGTCCAATGAGTTTGGAGGCATTTGGTTTTATCTGAGCAGATAAAATATTTCTGTAGACTTCAGAATTAATTGTTCTACTTCTGTCTGCAGTCACATCATCGATGAAGACAAGTGAGCCTGTTCCACTGGCAGCCATACAGGCCCAAGCCATAACACCCCCTCCACCATGTTTCACGGATGAGGTGGTATGCTTTGGGTCATGGGCATTTCTCTTTTTTTCTCCACACTTTCCTCTTTCCATCACTCTGGTACATGTTAATCTTTGTCTCATCTGTCCACAATACTTTTTTCCAGAACTCTTGGGGCTCTTTTAGGCGCTTTTTAGCAAACTGTAATCTCGCCTTTCTGTTCTTCAGGCTTATCAGTGGTTTGCATCTTGTAGTGTACTCTCTGTAGTCCTGCTGGTGTAGTCTTCTACGTATGGTAGATCTACACCTGCATCCAGGAGAGTGTTTTTGATCTGTTGGGCTGTTGTCAGGGGGTTTTCTTCTCCATAGAGAGTATTCTCCGGTCATCCACTACAGTGGTCTTCCTCGGTCTACCGGGTCTTTTGACATAATTGAGTTCACCGGTTGTTTTTT
This sequence comes from Coregonus clupeaformis, assembly GCF_020615455.1. Lineage (NCBI taxonomy): Eukaryota > Metazoa > Chordata > Actinopteri > Salmoniformes > Salmonidae > Coregonus > Coregonus clupeaformis. Next base: position 38,676,787 of record NC_059199.1, read on the forward strand.
TCTTGTTAATGATGAACCAAACTGTTGACTTGGGCATGGCCAGGGTTTTTGCAATGTTCCTGATTGATTGATTTTCATTTCTGAGCCTTATGACGGCCAGCTTCATTTGCATCGACACTGCTGTCTTCCTCATGTTGTCACACCCCAACAACAACCTCCAAAGGCAATAGCAAAGTCTAGAATCAATACTATTCATCAACAGCTCTCCTGCATTCACTAACGACACAAATGAATACACCTGCCTAACGACACACATCTGTGAAGCCAATTTAACAAATACTTGTAGTACCTTAAAATGGGGGGACCATGTACAAAAGGTGCTGTCATTTCTAAACGGTTCATCCGATATGTATGAAAATACCCTCAAATTAAACCTGACAGTCTACACCTCCCCCTCATTGTCATTGTATCCTTTCAAACTCAAAGTGCTAGAGTACAGAACCAAAATAACAAAACAATGGTCACTGTCCAATGAATTATGGAGCTCACTGTATATACATTCAAAAGGCGTCACCCCAAAGGACTAAGAAACTGACCCCTTTTATGGCAATGGCAGAGAAGTGCAATATTTTGATAACTATTTCTATTAAAGCTTACAATCTATTCAGGCCATGTACTCCAGCCATGTCTTCTGTACTTCCTCACTGCAAGAGAACCTTCCCCAGCACAATGGAGGCTGAAAAGATTCGACGTGGGTCTTCAGATCCTCAAAAAGTTATACAGCTGCACCATTGAGAGCATCATGACTGGCTGCATCACCGCTTGGTATGGCAACTGCTTGGCATCCGACCGCAAGGCACTATAGAAGGTTGTGCGTACGGCCCAGTGCATCACTGGGGCCAAGCTCACTGCCATCCAGGACCTCAATACCAGGCGGTGTCAGAGGATGGCCATAGAAATGGTCAGACTCCAGCCACCCAAGTCATAGACTGTTACATTTACATTTACGTCATTTAGCAGACGCTCTTATCCAGAGCGACTTACAAATTGGTGCATTCACCCTATAGCCAGTGGGATAACCACATGTTCTCTCTGATACCGTAGAGCAAGCGTTACCGATGCATCAAGTCTGGAACCAACAGGACCCTGAACAGCTTCTACCCCTAAGTCATAAGACCGCTAAATAGTTAGTTAAATAGTTAACCAATAGCTTCCCGGACTATCTGCAATGACCCTCTTTTGACTCACCACATACGCTGCTGTTACAGTTTATCTATCCTGTTGCCTAGTCGTTTAATCCTTACCTATATGTACATATCTACCTCAATTACCTCGTACCCCTGCACATCGACTCGGTACTGGTACCCCGTGTATATAGCCAAGTTATCGTTACTCATTGTGTATTTATTCCTCGTGTTATTATTTTTGTCTTTTTTCCTCTGCATTGTTGGGAAGAGCCGTAAGTAAGCATTTCAGTATTAGTCTACACCTGTTGTTTACAAAGCATGTGAAAAATAACATTTTATTTTATTTGATGCCCTAATGCTGGCTCGTTGTTTAATCACAGAATTGTATTACACCAAGATGACATTGCTTTTAGGGACAAAATGTAATCAATCAGAACTATTTGGAAATATCATGAATAGACTTGGGGACTATTGTTTCTTGAAATAAACTTCTGTGTTATAACTAAAAGAGTAGGTGAAAGGAAATTTCTTCATTTTTTAATGAATTCATTAAGTTCAAAGTTCCACAAACTTACCTGGGACAGTCACACCATTGGACAATTGTCACGTTTAGTAAAAAATTATTAGAAAACAAATGATCCAAGTAAAAAAACTAAGCTTTTGTGATTATATCACCATTTTTGCCAATTTGTTAAGTTATATTTGTGTTTGCTATCACGGACAAAAAAAGGGGTGTCATGTCAAGTACCCACATGGCGAAAGGAAAGGTATAAATGGAGAAAGGGAAGGCATGGGCAGGAGGGCTAAAGTGTCTGCGATGGACCCCGTGCCTTGGCTGTCTTCCCTGCTGCCTGTCTGCTTTCCCAGTGAAGAGTGCACACCAGTGACCCTGAGTAATAGCCAGCGCACCTGATACCTCATAAATACACAGAGGGAGGTAAGGAAAGAGAGGGAAGAGGGCACAACACTCCTCCACAGCATTTATCCCAGAGAGAGGCTTAATACATCCGGAGAGAGGAGGAGGAGAAACCGCAGAACAGGTGACGGGTGGAGAAAGCCCCGTGTAGCTCAGTTGGTAGAGCATGGCGCTTGCAACGCCAAGGTTGTGGGTTCGATTCCCACGGGGGGCCAGTATGAAAATGTATGCACTCACTAACTGTAAGTCGCTCTGGATAAGAGCGTCTGCTAAATGACTAAAATTTAAAAATGAGAAAGGTGTGGGAGAGGTGGAGGAGAGAAGCAGGAGAGAGAGGAGAGGAAGAGCGAGAGGAGGTAGAGGGTGGGAAAAAAAGAGGATGAGTGAAGTGAAGAAGAGGAGGAAAAGGACCTGCAGGAACTTTTAAAATACAAATAATTTAAAATCAAAAACACTAAAAACACAGAGAAGTGTGTATGATGGAGAAGACAGGCTGCCACTCACGCCCCTGATTCAGAATGTCAGAGTTTAACATTCGACAGAGACAAAACTTAATCTAAATCTGACTCCAACTACAACACTCAATCATGAATGATTCATCTCAGAAGGATTATTTCAATTTAATGACTGCCTCAGGATCAGAGATTGAAGGACGCTCTGACCACTGACATCTCTGATGACATATAACTCCACGCCACCCGTGGCATATCAAATAGAATCATGACCGCCACCGAATCCCCACAATATTGCATTTTTATTGCATAATAAAACATATATGAAATTCCAAATTCCTTTCCCTTTAAGCTTTTTCACTGCTTTGACATTTCAGTGCCCACCAAATCTTATATCTAGGCTTGAAAAACCATCAACTGAATCAGACCTATAGATACCAGGCAGCTTGTACAAATGTAGAACAAACCAGCTGTATTATATTGGCCACCTTCCAGTCACAACTCCTCAAAGGCAGGAGAGGGTAGGAAGTTGAGGACAGGAAAAAGAGGACAGGATGTGATAGACAGGATGTGATAGAAAGGTACTGTATATACACTAAAAGTATGTGGACACCCCTTCAAATTAGTGGATTCGGCTATTTCAGCCATACCCGTTGCTGACAGGTGTATGAAATCGAGCACATAGCCATGCAATCTCCATAGACAAACATTGGCAGTAGATTGGCCCGTACTGAAGAGCTCAGTGACTTTCAACGTGGCACCATCACAGGATACCACCTTTCCAACAAGTCCGTTCGTCAAATTTCTGCCCTGTTAGTGCTGCCCCGGTCAACTGTAAGTGCTGTTATTGTGAAGTGGAAACATCTAGGAGCAACAACGGCTCATCTGCGAAGTCGTAGGCCACACAAGCTCACAGAACACGACTGCCGAGTGCTGAAGTGGGACTGCCGAGTGCGTCTGTCCTCGGTTGCAACACACCCTACAGAGTTCCAAACTGCCTCTGGAAGCAACGTCAGCACAAGAACTGTTCTTCAGGAGCTTCATGAAAAGGGTTTCCATGGCCGAGCAGCCGCACACAAGCCTGATCACTATGCGCAATGCCAAGCGTTGGCTGGAGTGGTGTAAAGCTCGCCGCCATTGGACTCTGGAGCAGTGGAAACGCGTTCTCTGGACTGATGAATCACGCTTCACCATCTGGTAGTCCGACGGATGAATCTGGGTTTGGCGGATGCCAGGGGAACGCTACCTGCCACAATGCATAGTGCCAACTGTAAAGTTTGGAAGAGGAGGAATAATGGTCTGGAGCTGTTATCATGGTTCGGGCTAGGCCCCTTAGTTCCAGGGAAATATAATATATAATATAATATAATATATATAATAATAATATAATATAATAATATATAATATGCCATTTAGCAGACGCTTTTATCCAAAGCGACTTACAGTCATGCGTGCATACATTTTTTTGTGTATGGGTGGTCCCGGGGATCGAACCCACTACCTTGGCGTTACAAGCGCCGTGCTCTACCAGCTGAGCTACAGAGGACCACGAAATCTTAACACTACATGCATACAATTACATTCTAGATGATTCTGTGCTTCCAACTTTGAAAGCCTTCCCAGAAGATTAGAGGCTGTTATAGCAGCAAAGGGGGGACCAACTCCATATTAATGCCCATGATTTTGGAATGAGAGATGTTCGACAAGCAGGTGTCCACATAAATGTGTCCACATACTTTTGGTCAACTAGTGTAGTTGACTGGGGCAGCTCTAGCAGGGCAGAAATTTGACGAACTGACTTGTTGGAAAGGTGGCATCCTATGACGTCACTGAGCTCTTCAGTAAGACCATTCTACTGCCAATGTTTTACTATGGAGATTGCATGGCTGTGTGTTCGATTTTATACATTAATTTGAAGGGGTGTCCACATACTTTTGTATATATAGTGTATATAGATATATCGAATTCCTTTTGAAAGACCCATAAAAGGCCTATAATTTATCATGATATGCTAGAGCTCTAGAGCTATAGGGTATATCTCCATATGCATGTTGTGATTTATGGTGTACGACTTGTGACCTTTTCAAGTCGATGCAAAGTAAATGCCCTGTCTACTGTCTAAATGCCCTGTCTAAGGCAATTTGGGCATCACCTCTCAAAGACATCTGCTGCATAGATTAAACTTCATAGTCTATGTGATGAGACAAAGATAAAACTATCCCACACCTTTCTCTCTCCTCTCTCTCTCTGCTTCTGTCAATATGTCTCTCTCATCCTGTCTTCGCTACTTCCAGTCTCCTCTCCTCTGTCAGTCTCCCATTTCCCCTCTATCCCCTTCCACTCCACTCTGTCATGGGGTTGGTATAATATAAGGGTGAAGTGGTAACATGGAGGGTGGTGGTAGTATGATGCAGAGTGTAATTTCTCTCTCTGACCGTACGCAGTACTGTACACACTTCCGAGGCAGAGAGTATGGTGAGATTGGCACTGCGGGGCAGAGGCTGTGTGAAAATGTTTCATTACTGTTCCACAATGGCTCCCATCCCTTTTCCCAGCCCAGACACACACACACACACACATACAACCATCATTCCCAAGTGTGAAGCAGAGAGGAACTCCAATGGAGGAAGAGAGGACAAGAGAGAAACGGAGGGTATTAGGGTTGAGCGGTATATACCGTTTCTGTACCATACCGGGGTATACGGTATTACTGAATGTGCACACAAGGGGCGCTATTGAATGTCTCTGCTGTAACCAAGAAGCTTGATCTTGACATCTAGCCACTTAGCTACTAGCAAGTTAGGAAACCAAATGCATAGCTGGAGCACTGAGCTGGATATCATTTATTTGACACATCTTAGATTTCTTATAGTTACACTTAACGTATAGTTAGTTATAAGCAGTGGCGTAGCACACACGCAAGGCGGGGGTGCCCCCCCTTTTTTATATATAGATAGATATATATATATATATATATATACACACACACACACACACACACTGAACAAACATATAAACGCAACATGCAACAATTTCAATGATTTTACTTAGTTACAGTTCATATAAGGAAATCAGTCAATTGAAATTAATGAATTAGGCCCTAATCTATGGATTTCACATGACTGGGCATAGACCCACCCACTTGGCAGCAAGGTCCACCCACTGGAAAGCCAGCCCAGCCAATCAGAATGAGTTTCTCCCCAAAAAATGGCTTTATTACAGACAAATACTCCTCGGTTTCATCAGCTGTCCAGGTGGCTGGTCTCAGACGAACCCGCAGGTGAAGAAGCCGGATGTGGAGGTCCTGGGCTGGCGTGGTTACACATGGTCTGCAGTTGTGAGGCCGGTTGGATGTACTATCAAATTCTCTAAAATGACATTAGAGGCGGCTTATGGTAGAGAAATTAACATTCAATTCTCTGGCAACAGCTCTGGTGGAAATTCGTTCAGTCAGCATGCCAATTACACACTCCCTCAAAACTTGAGACATCTGTGGCATTGTGTTGTGTGACAAAACTGGACATGTTAGAGTGGCCTTTTATTGTCCCCAGTTCAATGATCATCCTGTTTAATCAGCTTCTTGATATGCCACACCTGTCAGGTGGATGGATTATCTGGGCAAAGGAGAAATGCTCATTAACAGGGATGTAAACAACTTTGTGCGTATGGAACATTTCTTAGATCTTTAATTTCAGCTCATGAAACATGGGACCAACATTATACATGTTGCGTTTATATTTCTGTTCAGCATATATACATACATATACACACACAGTTCCAGTCAAAAGTTTGGACACCTACTCATTCAATGGTTTTTCTTTATTTTTACTATTTTCTACATCAAAACTATGAAATAACACATATGGAATCATGTAGTAACCAAAAAACGGTTAAACAAATCAAAATAGATTTTATATTTGAGATTCTTCAAAGTAGCCACCCTTTGCCTTGATGACAGCGTTGCACACTCTTGGCATTCTCTAAACCAGCTTCACCTGGAATGCTTTTCCAACAGAGAACAGGAGTTCCCACATATGCTGAGCAGTTGTTGGCTGCTTTTCCTTCACTCTGCGGTCCAACTCATCCCAAACAATCTCAATAGGTTTGAGGTCGGGTGATTGTGGAGGCCAGATCATCTGATGCATCACTCCATCACTCTCCTTCTTGGTCAAATAGCCCTTACACAGCCTGGAAGTGTGTTGGGTCATTGTCCTGTTGAAAAACAAATGACAGTCCCACTAAGCGAAAACCAGATGGGATGGCGTATCGCTGCAGAATGCTGTGGTAGCCATGCTGGTTAAGTGTGCCTTGAATTCTAAATAAATCACTGACAGTGTCACCAGCAAAGCACCCCCACACCTCCTCCTCCATTCTTCACGGTGGGAACCACACATGCGGCGATCATCCGTTCACCTACTCTGCGTCTCACAAAGACACGGCGGTTGGAACCAAAAATCTCAAATTTGGCTCATCAGACCAAAGGACAGATTTCCACCAGTCTAAATGTCCATTGCTCGTGTTTCTTGGCCCAAGCAAGTCTCTTCTTTAGTAGTGGTTTCTTTGCAGTAATTCGACCATGAAGGCCTGATTCACGCAGTCTCCTCCTTACAGTTGATTTTGAGATGTGTCTGTTACTTGAACTCTGTGAAGCATTTATTTGGGCTGCAATTTCTGAGGCTGGTAACGCTAATGAACTTATCCTCTGCAGCAGAGGTAACTCTGGGTCTTCCATTCCTGTGGCAGTCCTCATGAGAGCCAGTTTCATCATAGCGCTTGATGGTTTTTGCGACTGCACTTGAAGAAACTTTCAAAGTTCTTTACATTTTCCGGATTGACTGACCTTCATGTCGAAAAGTAATGATGGACTGTCGTTTCTCTTTGCTTATTTGAGCTGTTCTTGCCATAATATGGACTTGGTCTTTTCCCAAATAGGGCTATCTTCTGTATACCCCCCCTACCTTGTCACAACACAACTGATTGGCTCAGACGCATTAAGAAAGAAATTCCACAAATTAACTTTTAACACACCTGTTAATTGAAATGCATTCCAGGTGACTACCTCATGAAGCTGGTTGAGAGAATGCCAAGAGTGTGCAAAGCTGTAATCAAGGCAAAGGGTGGCTACTTTGAAGTATCTAAAATATATTTAGATTATTTTAACACTTTTTTGGTTACTACATGATTCCATGTGTTATTTCATAGTTTTGATGTCTTATAAAATAAAATAAAAATAATAAACAAAAACCTGGAATGAGTAGGTGTGTATACACAGTACATTCTGAAAGTTTTCAGACACCTTGACTTTTTCCACATTTTGTTACGTTACAGCCTTATTCTAAAACGGATTAAAAAAAATTTGCCTCATCAATCTACACACAATACCAAATAATGACAAAGCAAAAACAGGTTTTTAGAAATCTTAGCAAATTTATTAAAAATAAAAAACGGAAATATCGTATTTACATAAGTATTCAGACCCTTTACTCAGTACTTTGTTGAAGCACCTTTGGCAGCAATTACAGCCTCGAGTCTTCTTGGGAGTTTCTCCCATTCTTCTCTGCAGATCCTCTCAAGCTCTGTCAGGTTGGATGGGGAGCGTCGCTGCACAGCTATTTTTAAGTCTCTCCAGAGATGTTAGATTGGGTTCAAGTCCGGGCTCTGGTTTAGCAACTCAAGGACATTCAGAGACTTGTACCGAAGCCACTCCTGAGTTGTCTTGGCTGTGTGCTTAGGTTTCCTCCAGATGTTAAGCTTGGCATTCAGGCCAAAGAGTTCAATCTTGGTTTCATCAAACAAGAGAATCTTGTTTCTCATGGTCTGAGAGTCCTTTAGGTGCCTTTTGGCAAACTCCAAGCGGGCTGTCATGTGCCTTTTACTGAGGAGTGGCTTCCATCTGGCCACTCTACCATAAAGGCCTGATTGGTGGAGTGCTGCAGAGATGGTTGTCCTTCTGGAAGGTTCTCCCATCTCCACAGAGGATCTCTGGAGCTCTGTCAGAGTGACCATTGGGTTCTTGGTCACCTCCCTGACCAAGGCCCTTCTCCCCCGATTGCTCCGGTTGACCAAGCGGCCAGCTCTAGGAAGAGTCTTGGTCGTTCCAAACTTCTTCAATTTAAGAATGATGGAGGCCACTGTGTTCTTGGGGACCTTCAAAACCTCGACATAATCCGATCTCGGAGCTCTACGGACAATTCCTTCGACCTCATGGCTTGGTTTTTGCTCTGACATGCACTGTCAACTGTGGGACCTTATAAAGAAAGTTGTGCCGTTCCAAATCATGTCCAATCAATTGAATTTACCACAGGTGGACTCCAATTAAGTTGTAGAAACATCTCAAGGATGATAAATGGAGACAGGATGCATCTGAGCTCAATTTCGAGCCTCATAGCAAAGGTCTGAATACTCATGTAAATAATGTATTTTTTAAACATTTGCAGACAAAAAAAAATTATGTTATCGCTTTCTCATTATGGGGTATTGTGTGTAGATTGATGAGGATTTTTATTTATTTAATCAATTTTAGAATAAGGCTGTAATGTAACAAAATGTGGAAAAAGTCAAGGGGTCTGAATATTTTCTGAATGCACTGTATATATATATATTATTTCACAGTATTGAAAATCATACCGTTGGTATTTCGAAATACCCTGGTATATGGTATATCGCCCAAGCCTAGAGGGTATGTCTTGTCTATCTTTTGGAAATAGGAGGGAACACGCCAGATAGATACCTTACAGGGAATTTAACATTTAATGACGACTTCTGGAGGAGGCACTTTTCCTATCAGAGAAGCCAACCTGCTGTAAGAGGTTATGTCAATGCTTTCTGATGTTGTAGGAACACTCCTCCCTAAAGGGCTGACACCAAGACCCTTGCTTCAAAGATTATACTTTTTTTAGGGATGGAGGGAAATGCATTTGAATTTGATGCAAAATGATGTCATATGGTTAACCACCAGACATACGTCTTGTTCTTTTCTAGATATTTTCAGACGGTGCAGATTGATTATGAGAAATGTCTGTCATGTGAAAACATAATCATGTCATAACATCCCCAAGGCTTCCATGACAATCTCCATCACATCTCCGAAGGGTGAGAATAAACATTCAAAACAGCTCAGAGAAAAACGCACACACACACACACAGCTCCAGTGTGTCTCAGTCAGTCATGTTAACACGGACCAGAACACATATTACAACCCGATTATAATTTATATTCTGTTTATTATTGTTGTGTGCCATTTCGTTGTGCAGTGAATTCCCTGAATTTCTTATTAGGGCCTGCGGCCTATGCAGTGTTTGGACCCCACCACGGGTGTCCTCTGCAGTGCCTGCTGCCTACAGAAACACACACACACACACACACACACACACACACACACACACACACACGGCCTGCTGACTACTGAAGCAGGGACAAAGAAAAACGCTGCAAGCCATTCTTTATATGCTTTTTCTTCTTGTAAAAAATGTAACTAGGGTGGAAAGACGCATGGAATAACAAGTAACCAGATGCACAGAAACACACACACACACTATATGAGACACCTGCTCTTCTCTGGCCCTCCCCCCTCAGCCGGCAACAAGGGCCTGATCGCCATTACTGGACCTGACTGAGAGAGAGAGAGACACACCGCTCCAGCCATCCAGGGACGTGACTGCAGGCAAGCCATGGTGAGAAAGTACCATCAGAGAGGTGTTCTCTTGAAATCACAGATTGTTACTTTAAGTATAGGCACTCTGCCTCAGCCGCCTCCTTCATAATGACACACACACACACACACACACACACACACAAACACAGACTTGATACAAATAATAGGCTATATCCATTTGATGGAACTCCATAGAGACCGTTGCACTCCTCTGAGAGTTCAGTGTGGCCCTGTGAAAGCCACACAGCCTTTCTTTAGGCTTAATTACAGTTCACACCTCCTCCCTCTCATCCTCTCTCTACTTCCTCCTCATCCCCCTTTCATATGGCATAAAGAGAGATGATGGCTTTGATTCATATGGCCTGTGGAACACTTTATCCTTTCCATCCGCTGCCATCATATCATTCGCTCCCTCCATCTAAGCCGCTCTCTCTCTCTTTTTATTTTTCTGATACCACTCTCTATTTTTCTGATCCATCACACTCTCTCTTTCAGAGCAGGCCAAAGAATAAGCGTTTGCATGGGGAAAATGTCAAACCCTCTAGTGCCATGTCATCAGTCAAAAACACAACCCTTATCAGATTTACTAAGACACAGATCTGTAGGCGCCATTATAGTTTCTACAAGCAATTTTTGGATCTGTGCTGAAACGTATCTATAGCAGATGAGCAATGATCAAATTCTCAAATACATTTACAGAACTTCTGATCATTTTCTTGCCTTAGTACCTGACTTGCATATCTTAGACCTCCTTTTTCAAAACAATAAATACAAATGTCATCAGTGAATACAAAAAACACTTACGTGTTCTGTTCACAGAATATAACACATTGTTTTCATCAGAAGAGAAATGTGTGCAATTGTGTTCACTGTTTCTGGTAGTAAATACTACTGCACAAAATTCGAAATCACCCCATTAGTGTCATACCATGTACAAAATATGGAAATATCTAGGCAATGGGGTCTGCTTAATTGTAATGATTTTTTACAATATTGAGGACATGCAGAAATACAGAGAATGAAGAGTAACCTAAGTAATTTGGGGTTTCTCCTAAATCATCATCACCAGCATTGTGACCTTCCATTATAGAGCTTTGATCTGCTGTGGATTCATATCAGTTGTTTCTGTGCACCAATGGAAAGTCTACAAAACAATGTTCAAACCAGCTTTTGTATTGAATATATGGAACTGCGATGATACCAATTAATGAATTCTTCACACGTGCTAATTTTTTATCAGGTATAATATTAGATTTGATGTGTAGGAAATTATTTGGTGAACTATGCATAAAAGGAGAGTAATTGCCCATAATTCTGCACCCTTGGATCATTTTACTTCCAATTTAAATCATCATGATTTAGTTACTGCAAAGAAAATGTATTGATCAACTGGTATTTTTTTTTAAACAGATTATCTTTCTGTTTTGTCTGCTTGATTCAAGAGATAAGTATGGTTGCATTAATATTTCGCAGGCAGTCGTGTTCTTTTGATGAATCTATTTGCAATTTTGACAGTATAATATAGTTTTGATGAATGTATATATGTTTTGAGAAGGCAACAACATTTGGAAAATGCATTTACTGTTTTGCAAAAGGCCACAGAGTTCTGTGTCTTGTGAAATTGACATTGTTCCAAAAAATGCTTGTACGCGATTGAGAAAAACTCTAACACAAGTCTATAACACAAATAGGGCTGAACCCAATTAGTCGACTGGTCGATTGTTTGGTCGTTAGGCTGTTGGTCAACCGAGATTGTTTTAGTCGAGCAGTAACAAATATATACAGTTTAAGTCGGAAGTTTACATACACTTCGGTTGGAGTCATTAAAACTCGTTTTTCAACCACTCCACAAAATTCTTGTTAACAAACTATGGTTTTGGCAAGTCAGTTAGGACATCTACTTTGTGCATGACACAAGTAATTTTTCCAACAATTGTTTACAGACAGATTATTTCACTTATAATTCACTGTATCACAATTTCAGTGGGTCAGAAGGTTACATACACTAAGTTGACTGTGCCTTTCAACAGCTTGGAAAATTCCAGAAAATGATGTCATGGCTTTAGAAGCTTCTGATAGGCTAATTGACATAATTTGAGTCAATTGGAGGTGTACCTGTGGATGTATTTCAAGGCCTACCTTCAAACTCAGTGCCTCTTTGCTTGACATCATGGGAAAATCAAAAGAAATCAGCCAAGACCTCAGAAAAAAAATTGTAGACCTCCACAAGTCTGGTTCAACGCCTGAAGGTACCACGTTCATCTGTACAAACAATAGTATGCAAGTATAAACACCATGGGACCACGCAGCCGTCATACCGCTCAGGAAGGAGACGCGTTCTGTCTCCTAGATATGAACGTACTTTGGTGCAAAAAGTGGCAAGGAAGAAGCCACTGCTCCAAAACCGCCATAAAAAAGCAAGACTACGGTTTGCAACTGCACATGGGGACAAAGACCGTACTTTTTGTAGAAATGTCCTCTGGTCTGATGAAACAAAAATTGTTTGGCCATAATGACCATCGCTATGTTTGGAGGAAAAAGGGGGATGCTTGCAAGCCGAAGAACATCATCTCAACCGTGAAGCACGGGGGTGGCAGCATCATGCTGTGGGTTGCTTTGCTGCAGGAGGGACTGGTGCACTTCACAAAATAGATGGCATCATGAGGAAGGAAAATTATGTGGATACAGTGAGGGAAAAAAGTATTTGATCCCCTGCTGATTTTGTACGTTTGCCCACTGACAAAGACATGATCAGTCTATAATTTTAATGGTAGGTTTATTTGAACAGTGAGAGACAGAATAACAACAAAAAAATCCAGAAAAACGCATGTCAAAAATGTTATGAATTGATTTGCATTTTAATGAGGGAAATAAGTATTTGACCCCTCTGCAAAACATGACAAAGTACTTGGTGGCAAAACCCTTGTTGGCAATCACAGATGTCAGACGTTTCTTGTAGTTGGCCACCAGGTTTGCACACATCTCAGGAGGGATTTTGTCTCACTCCTCTTTGCAGATCTTCTCCAAGTCATTAAGGTTTTGAGGCTGATGTTTGGCAACTCGAACCTTCAGCTCCCTCCACAGATGTTCTATGGGATTAAGGTCTGGAGACTGGCTAGGCCACTCCAGGACCTTAATGTGCTTTTTCTTGAGCCACTCCTTTGTTGCCTTGGCCGTGTGTTTTGGGTCATTGTCATGCTGGAATACCCATCCACGACCCATTTTCAATGCCCTGGCTGTACCCAAGATTTGACGGTACATGACGCCGTCCATCGTCCCTTTGATGCGGTGAAGTTGTCCTGTCCCCTTAGCAGAAAAACACCCCCAAAGCATAATGTTTCCACCTCCATGTTTGACGGTGGGGATGGTGTTCTTGGGGTCATAGGCAGCATTCCTCCTCCTCCAAACACGGCGAGTTGAGTTGATGCTAAAGAGCTCGATTTTGGTCTCATCTGACCACAACACTTTCACCCAGTTCTCCTCTGCAGGATTTCAGTCCTTCACGGCGTAGTGTGTTACCAATTGTTTTCTTGGTGACTATGGTCCCAGCTGCCTTGAGATCATTGACAAGATCCTCCCGTGTAGTTCTGGGCTGATTCCTCACCGTTATTACGATCATTGCAACTCCACGAGGTGAGATCTTGCATGGAGCCCCAGGCCGAGGGAGATTGACAGTTATTTTGTGTTTCTTCCATTTGCGAATAATCGCACCAACTGTTGTCACCTTCTCACCAAGCTGCTTGGCGATGGTCTTGTAGCCCATTCCAGCCTTGGGTAGGTCTACAATCTTGTCCCTGACATCCTTGGAGAGCTCTTTGGTCTTGGCCATGGTGGAGAGTTTGGAATCTGATTGATTGATTGCTTCTGTGGACAGGTGTCTTTTAAACATGTAACAAACTGAGATTAGGAGCACTCCCTTTAAGAGTGTGCTCCTAATCTCAGCTCGTTACCTGTATAAAAGACACCTGAGAGCCAGAAATCTTTCTGATTGAGAGGGGGTCAAATACTTATTTCCCTCATTAAAATACAAATCAATTTATAACATTTTTGACATGTGTTTTTCTGGATTTTGTTGTTGTTATTCTGTCTCTTACTGTTCAAATAAACCTACCATTAAAATTATAGACTGATCATTTCTTTGTCAGTGGGCAAACGTACAAAATCAGCAGGGGATCAAATACTTATTTCCCTCACTGTATCCACAGATGATGTATAAGCAACATCTCAAGACATCAGTCAGGAAGTTAAAGCTTCGTCGCAAATGGGTCTTCCAAATGGACAATGACCCCAAGCATACTTCCAAAGTTGTGGCAAAATGGCTTAAGGACAACAAAGTCAAGGTATTGGAGTGGCCATCACAAAGCCCTGATCTCAATCCTATAGAAAATTTGTGGGCAGAACTGAAAAAGCGTGTGCGAGCAAGGAGGCCTACAAACCTGACTCAGTTACACCAGCTCAGGTAATTCTTACTAGGATTAAATGTCAGGAATTGTAAAAAACTGAGTTTAAATGTAGTTGGCTAAGGTGTATGTAAATTTCCGACTTCAACTGTATATATACAGTACCAGTCAAAAGTTTGGACACACCTACTAATTCCAGGGTTTTTCTTACTTTTTACTATTTTCTACATTGTAGAATAATAGTAAGGACATACAAACTATGAAATAACACATATGAAATCATGTAGTAACCAAACGAGTGTTAAACAAATCAAAATACATTTTAAATTTCAGATCTTCAAAGTAGCCACCCTTTGCCTTGATGATAGCTTTGCACACTCTTGGCATTCTCTCAACCAGCTTTATGAGGAATGCTTTTCCAACAGTTTTGAAGGAGTTCCCACATTTGCTGAGCACTTGTTGGCTGCTTTTCCTTCACTCTGCGGACCAACTCATCCCAAACCCTCTCAATTAGGTTGAAGTCTGATGCAGCACTCCATCACTCTCCTTCTTGGTCAAATAGCCCTTACACAGCCTGGAGGTGTGTTGGGTCATTGTCCTGTTGAAAAACAAATGACAGTCCCACTAAGCGCAAACCAGATGGGATGGAATATCGCTGCAGAATGCTGTGGTAGCCATGCTGGTTAAGTATGCCTTGAATTGTAAATAAATCACAAACAGTGTAACAACAAAGCACCCCCAAACCATCACACCTCCTCCTCCATGCTTCACGGTGGGAACCACACATGCGGCGATCATCCGTTCACCTACTCTGCATCTCACAAAGACACAGCGGTTGGAACCAAAAATCTCAAATTTGAACTCATCAGACCAAAGGACAGATTTCCACCGGTCTAATGTCCATTGCTCGTGTTTCTTGGCCCAAGCAAGTCTCTTCTTCTTATTGGTGTCCTTTAGTAGTAGTTTCTTTGCAGCAATTCGACCATGACGGCCTGATTCACGCAGTCTTATCCGAACAGTTCATGTTGAAATGTGTCTGTTACTTGAACTCTGTGAAGCAGATATTTGGGCTGCAATTTCTGAGGCTGGTAACTCTAATGAACTTATCCTCTGCAGCAAAGGTAACTCTGGGTCTTCCTTTCCTGTGGCGGTGCTCATGAGAGCCAGTTTCATCATAGCGCTTGATGGTTTTTGCGACTGCACTTGAAGAAACTTTCAAAGTCCTTGAAATGTTCCGTATTGACTGACTTTCGTGTCTTAAAGTAATGATGGACTGTCCTTTCTCTTTGCTTATTTGAGCTGTTCTTGCCATAATATGAACTTGGTATTTTACCAAATAGGGCTATCTTCTGTATAACACCCCTACCTAATCTGCCTCTACCATCAGTCCTATTATCCAACGTACAATCATTGGATAACAAAATAGACTATCACGGATATCCTACCAACGGGACATTAAAAACTGTAATATCTTATGTTTCACCGAGTCGTGGCTGAACAACAACATGGATAACATAAAGCTGGCGGGATATACGCTGAATCTGCAAGATAGAACAGCTGCCTCCGGTAAGACAAGGGGTGGCGGTCTGTGTGTATTTGTAAACAACAGCTGGTGCACGAAATCTAATATTAAGGAAGTCTCAAGGTTTTGCTCGCCTGAGGTAGAGAATCTCATGATAAGCTGTAGACCACACTATTTACCAATTTTACGAGAGTTTTCATCTATATTTTTTGTAGCTGTCTATTTACCACCACAAACCGATACTGGCACTAAAACCGCACTCAATGAGGTGTATAAGGCCATAAGCAAACAGGAAAACGCTCATCCAGAGGCGGCGCTCCTAGTGGCTGGGACTTTAATGCAGGGAAACTTAAATCCGATTTACCTCATTTCTACCAGCATGTTAAATGTGCAACCAGAGGAATAAAAACTCTAGACCACCTTTACTCCACACACAGAGACGCATACAAAGCTCTCCCTCGCCCTCCATTTGGCAAATCTGACCATAACTCTATCCTCCTGATTCCTGCTTAAAACCAAAAACTAAAATAGGAAGCACCAGTGACTCAGTAAATAAAGAAGTGGTCAGATGAGGCAGATGCTAAACTACATGACTGTTTTGCTAGCACAGACTGGAATATGTTCCAGGAATCTTCTGATGGCATTGAGGAGTAAACCACATCAGTCACTGGCTTCATCAATAAGTGCATCGATGACGTCGTACCCACAGTGACCGTACGTACATACCCCAACCAGAAGCCATGGATTACACTGAGCTAAAGGGTAGAGCTGCCGCTTTCAAGGAGCGGGTCTCTAACCCAGACGCATATAAGAAATCCCGCTATGCACTCCGACGAACCATCAAACAGGAGTAAGATTGAATCGTACTACACCGGCTCCGATGCTCGTCAGATGTAGCAGGGCTTGCAAACTATTACAGACTACAAAGGGAAGCACAGCCACAAGCTACCAAGTGACAGGAGCCTACCAAACAAGCTAAATTACTTCTTTGCTCGCTTCGAGGCAAGCAACACTGAAGCATGCATGAGAGCATCTGCTGTTCTTCATAGCCGATGTGAGTAAGACCTTTAAACACGTCAACATTCCCAAGGCCGCAGAGCCAGACGGATTACCAGGACGTGTACTCCGAGCATGCATTGACCAACTGGCAAGTGTCTTCACTGACATTTTCAACCTGTCCCTGACTGAGTCTGTAATACCAGCATGTTTCAAGCAGACCACCATAGTCCCTGTGCCCAAGAACACTAAGGTAACCTGCCTAAATGACTACTGACCAGTAGAATTCACGTCTGTAGCCATGAAGTGCTTTGTAAAAGGCTTGTCATGGCTCACATCAACACCATTATCCCAGAAACTCTAGACCCACTCCAATTTGCATACCGCCCCAACAGATCCACAGATGATGCATCTCTATTGCACTCCACACTGCTCTTTCCCACCTGGACAAAAGGAACACCTACGTGAGAATGCTATTCATTGACTACAGCTCAGCGTTCAACACCATAGTGCCCTCAAAGCTCATCACTAAGCTAAAGATCCTGGGACTAAACACCTCCCTCTGCAACTGGATCCTGGACTTCCTGACGGGCCGCCCCAAGGTGGTAAGGGTAGGTAACAACACACCTGTCACGCTGATCCTCAACACGGGGGCCCCTCAGGGGTGCATGCTCAGTCCCCTCCTATACTCCCTGTTCACCCACGACTGCACGCCCCCATTGTCATCGGCGGGGCTGTAGTGGAGCAGGTTGAGAGCTTCAAGTTCCTTGGTGTCCACATCACCAACAAACTATAATGGTGCAAACACACCAAGACAGTCGTGAAGAGGGCACGACAAAGCCTATTCCCCCTTAGGAGACTGAAAAGATTTGGCATGGGTCCTCAGATCCTCAAAAGGTTCTACAGCTGCCCCATCGAGAGCATCCTGACTGGTTGCATCACTGCCTGGTATGGCAACTGCTCGGCCTCCGACCGCAAGGCACTACAGAGGGTACACTGGGGCTAAGCTTCCTGCCATCCATGACCTCTATACCAGGCGGTGTCAGAGGAAGGCCCTAAAAATTGTCAAAGACTCCCTAGTTATAGACTGTTCTCTCTGCTACCGCACGGCAAGCGGTACCGGAGCGCCAAGTCTATGTCCAAAAGGCTTCTTAACAGCTTCTACCCCCAAGCCATAAGACTCCTGAACAGCTAATCAAATGGCTACCAGGACTATTTGCATTGTTCCCCCCCACTCTCTATTTAAAGCTGCTGCTACTCTGTTAATTATCTATGCATAGTCACATGTACATATTACCTCAATTTCCTTGACTAACCTGTGCCCCCGCACATTGACTCTGTACCGGTACCCCCTGTATATAGCCTCGCTACTGTTATTTTACTGCTGCTCATTAACTATTTTTATTTTTTAGTTATCTATTTTTTACTTAACACTTATTTTTCTTAAAACCGCATTGTTGGTTAAGGGCTTGTAAGTAAGCATTTCAGTGTAAGGTCTACACCTGTTGTATTCGGCGCATGTGACAAATCATTTGATTTGATTTGACAACAGTTCTGCACTGCTCTGCGAAGCGCAAGAAGTATGAATGCACAGATGTAGGATTGACCATGCGCCCAGATGTACAATGCACTTCTCTCTCCAGAATGCGCTCTCTCCCGCCAATTTGTGCACATTCATTGTTTCATAACTTTATTGTGTGAATAGTTTGGATTTGATTGTTAGTGTATATCAATTACCCATTACCGTTAATTCCTATAATTTCTCATCTACAATGTTTGTTACTTTGGTTACGGTAATTTATTTTAATGCATTGAATATTATTGTCCCGTTCTCATTGTCGGAGTGGACACATTGTTTGCAGAGTGCACAACCTATGCTACACTTGTGAGAAACAAGTTTTAGTTTATTTCATTCCATTTACGAGTTTTGTCAATTTAGTCATTGTCTTTTGTTTGGATCACTCCTGTCAATGTTGAGTAAGGACGCGCACGCATAGAAGTAGGCCTATAGGCTACCTGGCCTGCGCGCAAATGTTGGCATATAAATGTGCCCATTTGGGGATCTGATAGTATTTCTGATTGGCATAACGCACCACCACTAATGAGCTGTGGAGCTTCTTAAAGTAATGTTTTCTTCACCTCAAACAACAAGTCTGTTTTTACATCCATTAGAATTACAATAGTTCCTCAATGTATTTGAAAAATCTTTCCAGCTCTCTCCCTTTCGATAACCACTCAGCGCAAAAGGGAAAAATGTCATGCTCTGATCCAATGGAAAAGTCATAAAATAAGCCTACCTGATTACTTCTTATCAGTGCTTGACTTGGACTGAAATAGGTTCCGGTACTGTTTATATTTAGGTGCAAATAGCCTACATCTGTGTCTGTCCCGAGCTCACTAACTTGGGAAACTGAGGGCCCACAATATTTATAGCACAACATTTGGGCCAGACCCAAGTTAATAGTTGATACAATGTTTCAAGTTCGTTGCAGACAGGCCATGTGTAGCCAATGTGATTTATAGGATATTTATTTTTAAAAATCAGGATATTTTCTACCTGCAGGATGCAATGTTTTTATTTGTTGGCTTTATGTAGGCTATTTTTACATAGTTGGCAATGGCAATAGAAGTTACTTTTTAGGTTTGTATCATTTTCATTTAGATTTGGATAGAATTTTGATTAACCACATGACAATGATTTTGAGATACGAAGATGTTATTAAATTAAATGAAACTGTTCCACGGGAATTTGCATATGAAAACCATAACTGGCACGCAACGCAGATCGGTAGAAATGGTAAGCTAAATTGGCATTGCACATGAGAAAGGTTGCCGACTCCTCGTGTAGCCTATTACCGGCAACTTGAGTAATGGCAGAATCTGCGAAAGCCAGAAGGAGTGGGAGGAGAATAGTTGGGTCAGGTTAAGGTTTCTTTCTTCTGGTTATTTAGATCTCTGGCGCCCTCGAGGCATTTGTCTTATTTCATTAAACCATAAGCTTTAAGCATCAGACAAGTACAATGCATATAGTTGATTTTATTAAAACACATAGGGTGTGTCTATATATGGCAAAATGCACATTAAAAAATTGGTCGAAAGAACAGACGACTTTCAGTCAACCAAGATTTTTTTGGGGTCGGGGACAGCCCTAAACACAAATACACAAGTCTATATGACAACTCTATAACACAAGCCATGGAAGTGTTGTCTACAGTCTAGTCAGTAACAATCAACCTGAAGGTTTCCCATATCAGGTCCTAACCCATTTTTCTGGCCTCTGAAGACTTCTGGAAGTGAAAACAGTGTTTTAAAATGGCCAACGTTAAAAGGCCTACCAAGGAGAGAAGTACAGGCGATTAATTTCAGGTAGCATAATTGCATATCCAAATACTTGACATGATTGTGCTAATTTTCTTCAATGTACCTTTTAGTACTGGTTAATTCTGGCACTTTGGGAAATTATAATAATGACAATTGGTGTGAAATAAAGGGATTTGAGGTACTTTCATTTAGCAGAAAGTCTCCTCTCCTCGTCCCAAGGGGAATGTTGAATTGCGTCCTGGAAAAAAACGGGGGAAATCATTTCCTGTGCTTCAAGCTCAAATTAGGTTTTGTTATAGTCACATTTTCACGCATTTATATTCATTTAAACAAGTATGGAAATGTCCTTATTTTCTGCCTGTGCCTCTCGCTCTCTTGAATACACACAAACACCTTTATACATAAGCATAATGTATTACAATCTGTCCTACTTTGCATTCAATAAGCACTAAATGTTCTCCATTTGTCCCTGACAAAGTAAACAAAAAGTGAAAACCATGACATTTCACAGAGACAGCATGTCCAATCTAAAACATGCTGCACTTTGACAACAGCAGCCTGACAGACCAACTGACAAAACATCAGACCCAAAGGTCACAGAGTCAAAGATCACAAAGTCAAAGGTCAAAAAGACCCCCGAGGTCAAACAGTCCAAAGGCCAGTGTCAGGCTTCAGAACATGTGGAATATTAATAATAAATGTCAATTACCACACACACACACACACACACACACACTAACCACAGTGCCACTGCAGGCTCTGACACCTACTCTAAAGAGCTGCCTCTCTGAAACCTACACAATACAGATACTATAACCACAACACCACCAGCACAATATCAGCCCTCCCCTCTGTGGTGCGGTACGGTCAGGATTCAACCATTGTATACCCATAATGCCTGGATGCTGAATATAGTCATTTTAAAGAGTCCGTAAGCTGATAATGACATCATTAAAGACTTAATGATTTAAGGACGGGCATAGAGACTCAGAGAAAAAGATCTGAGCTCAGAGCCTATTGGATCACAGGGAATGAGGTAAAGAGAATGGACCAATAGAGAGAAAGATGAGAGAATTACAACACAGACAGGCTTTGCTATGCATGGTAATGGTGGTGCCAGCATGGAGGAAATGCGCCAGTCCACTTGCTTGCCATCTGGGCATGGTGGGCAGGGTAAGAGGGCATGGGGGACTCCTGAGTGGTGGGGCAGAGCTTCAGTTATCAGTCATACAGACAGGACAGCATGGGGAGCCAATGAGCCTGAAGCGTGTGTGTGTGTGTGTGTGTGTGTGTCTGTCTGTGTGCGTGCATGTGCATATACATGTGCATTCCTCTCTCCATACCTGCCTGTCTGCCTGCCTCCCTTCCTGCATAAACGTACCCATCCAACCATCCATCTTTATTGTGTTAACCAAGACATTAAACTTAACGACAGGGTGATATCTAGGTACTATCCGTTATGACACTTAGGCCTCCATCCAGATAGTCCAGATAATATTTGAACGCTCCTGATCTATCCCACCCAGCACCATAGACTCTGGGTCTGCTGGGCCACAGTGCAGAAGCATCAGCTTGTTCCTCACTTGGCACCATTTGGCATTTGGCATCTGGTATCTGGCATCAACACACACTGAAGAGATCAATCTATACAATCAAGAGACAGAGATATACTTCAAATACAAGGAACTAAATATGTAAAAATAAAGGATAGATAGATACACACACAAACTGGAAGTGTTAGTCTATTTGCAGAGCTGAGCTGTGCCTCCTCAACGTCAACTAGGTAGTGGGCCTGATGCCAACTCCAGACTTCAGTGGGCACTGGGCGAGCAGATGGGGATATCAGACACACACACGCACACACACTCACAGAATCACACAGTCAGGTAACTGGCATGGTGCCTACTCCAGGGTGAGCAGGTACCAGGTGGGGGAGATCAGTGCGTCCATATGTCTGCCTTTGGAAAGGTGGGCAGTCGTGTCAAGTCAGGGGCACCCAGCGGAACCCTGTCACCTCCGAGAGGACATACACACACACACACTCGTTAGCACCCTCAGTCACCCTCTACTGAAATTAACACACACACACACACACACACACACACACACACACACACACACACACACACCTGGTAATTAGCATCTTCAACCTCTGTTGGAGATTCAATCAGGTAGCTTCTGACCATGGAGCTGAAAGGACCAGAGAGGACCGTACAGTAGAGGGCAGTGGACAGATGGACAAGGCCATGCTAGGGTGTCTAGAGCTGGGCAGGAACCTCCTTTTAGCCCTCAGTGTCAGCCTCAGCCTGGCCACTAACATGCAAGCACACCCCCATGTGCACGCACGCGCACACGCAGACAGACGTGAGCACACACACTCAGCCACTCAAAGCCCAGAATAGCGCTCATGGATGATAATGACCAACAGGCTCTCTGTGTAGAACAGAAAAGAAAGGGAACCAAGCCCAGTGATCCACAGAGAAGAGGAGGGAGAGGGAGAGATCGAAGCCCATTGATCCACAGAGAAGAGGAGGGAGAGGGAGAGAGGGAGAGAGAACGAAGCCCACTGATCCACAGAGAAGAGGAGGGAGAGGGAGAGAGGGAGAGAGAACCAAGCCTACTGATCCACAGAGAAGAGGAGGGAGAGAGAACCAAGCCCACTGATCCACAGAGGAAGAGGACGGCGGAAAGGGATGTAGGGAGGGAGGGGGGGCTGTCAATGTTCTCTTGATCTTAGTTTTCCCACCAGTAACTCCCTCCCTCCGTGCCTTATTCCAGACACACTAGGCCCCTTTTAACCAAAGGACCAAGTCAAATAATGTATTGTCTCGATTTTCACTCTAAAAACACATTCTGTCCATCGTTTTTCTTAGACTCCATTCCACTATCACTGCCCTCCTAGTTTCTCTCTACCTCCCTTCCTCTTCCCGTCTTCTTCTCTCTCTGCAG
Source organism: Coregonus clupeaformis (assembly GCF_020615455.1). Taxonomy (NCBI): domain Eukaryota; kingdom Metazoa; phylum Chordata; class Actinopteri; order Salmoniformes; family Salmonidae; genus Coregonus; species Coregonus clupeaformis. The sequence goes on from NC_059199.1 coordinate 38,700,125, forward strand.
CAAACTCGCTCTCTCATCTCTCGGAGTGATAATTGGACGAGAGAAACTAACCAATCGGGAGGGAGGGAGTGAGGGAAGGAAGGGGGGGGGATTAGAGAGTGAGAGCCAGACAGGAGCCAGAAGAGAAACAAACATCCTTGGAGGAGTGTAGCATTTGATAATCTTGGAGTGTAATGAAAACAGCATTAGCTACTGGTCTCCTGAGACCTAATCAGCCTAACATCATGCTGTGGTTTCACACACACATACACACACACACACACACACACACACACACACACAAGCATACACTCTTGGCTACATTGAAAAGCAATGGGTGTTCTATTTATAGTGAGACATACACAGCAAGGGACTTGGGACTAGGTATTGAAAAGAGAACAGGAGCCCAAACATTGGCTTATAGTTGATTAGGATAATATAGCACACCTCCCAGCTACAAATCTTTTAGACAAGACATTAGATATCCGGGCTGAGGGGTGTAAACTTCTTTATGTTTCCATTTCCTCCTAAATAAATAACCAATAATAGAAAACTCAGCATTCTGAGCAGGATACAAACATTAGCCCCAGGCTCTACACTCTCTACATACGCAGGATAAATATTGTTTCTTTTTATATCGAATGGATCCTTCTTTTCCTTTAGATTGTTTTCAGAATGCAATCATGTGGTTGGTTCTCTTCGCTGTAGGCTTCAGTTAAATTAAATGTTGTGAAGATACTTTAGAGTCAGAGAGAGAGAGAGAGAAAGGATGCAAACATATACAGTGAGGAAAAAAAGTATTTGATCCCCTGCTGATTTTGTACGTTTGCCCACTGACAAAGAAATGATCAGTCTATAATTTTAATGGTAGGGTTATTTGAACAGTGAGAGACAGAATAACAACAAAAATATCCAGAAAAACGCATGTCAAAAATGTTATAAATTGATTTGCATTTTAATGAGGGAAATAAGTATTTGACCCCCTCTCAATCAGAAAGATTTCTGGCTCCCAGGTGTCTTTTATACAGGTAACGAGCTGAGATTAGGAGCACACTCTTAAAGGGAGTGCTCCTAATCTCAGTTTGTTACCTGTATAAAAGACACCTGTCCACAGAAGCAATCAATCAATCAGATTCCAAACTCTCCACCATGGCCAAGACCAAAGAGCTCTCCAAGGATGTCAGGGACAAGATTGTAGACCTACCCAAGGCTGGAATGGGCTACAAGACCATCGCCAAGCAGCTTGGTGAGAAGGTGACAACAGTTGGTGAGATTATTCGCAAATGGAAGAAACACAAAATAACTGTCAATCTCCCTCGGCCTGGGGCTCCATGCATGATCTCACCTCGTGGAGTTGCAATGATCATGAGAACGGTGAGGAATCAGCCCAGAACTACACGGGAGGATCTTGTCAATGATCTCAAGGCAGCTGGGACCATAGTCACCAAGAAAACAATTGGTAACACACTACGCCGTGAAGGACTGAAATCCTGCAGCGCCCGCAAGGTCCCCCTGCTCAAGAAAGCACATATACAGGGCCGTCTAAAGTTTGCCAATGAACATCTGAAGGATTCAGAGGAGAACTGGGTGAAAGTGTTGTGGTCAGATGAGACCAAAATCGAGCTCTTTGGCATCAACTCAACGTGTTTGGAGGAGGAGGAATGCTGCCTATGATCCCAAGAACACCATCCCCACCGTCAAACATGGAGGTGGAAACATTATGCTTTGGGGGTGTTTTTCTGCTAAGGGGACAGGACAACTTCACCTCATCAAAGGGACGATGGACGGCGCCATGTACCGTCACATTTTGGGTGAGAACCTCCTTACCTCAGCCAGGGCATTGAAAATGGGTCGTGGATGGATATTCCAGCATGACAATGACCCAAAACACACGGCCAAGGCAACAAAGGAGTGGCTCAAGAAGAAGCACATTAAGGTCCTGGAGTGGCCTAGCCAGTCTCCAAACCTTAATCCCATAGAAAATCTGTGGAGGGAGCTGAAGGTTCGAGTTGCGAAACGAGTGGGACAAAATCCCTCCTGAGATGTGTGCAAACCTGGTGGCCAATTACAAGAAACGTCTGACCTCTGTGATTGCCAACAAGGGTTTTGCCACCAAATACTATGTCATGTTTTGCAGAGGGGTCAAATACTTATTTCCCTCATTAAAATGCAAATCAATTTATAACATTTTTGACATGCATTTTTCTGGATTTTGTTGTTGTTATTCTGTCTCTCACTGTTCAAATAAACCTACCATTAAAATTATAGACTGATCATGTCTTTGTCAGTGGGCAAACGTACAAAATCAGCAGGGGATCAAATACTTTTTTCCCCTCACTGTAAAGAGCTGGTGAGGTTGTGCTTCAAAGAATGCATGAACACACACACACACGGCACAGCCCCAATTAAATCAATTCCATGCTGTGATTAAGTAGCATATAAGACCATTCAGCCCCTGTGGCAAAAACCTCATCAGATAAACTATATCACACTGGACTTTGGCTATTAACACAGGATGATTTTCAATAAGGATATTGGTTCTGTCCTCCTCACCCACACTGCTCAGTTAACCATCTGTGCTGTCAAGGACATGATTGGCCGCACCAGTGTCTCAATCAGGAAATGGAGTGAAGTGGACTGGAGCGAACAGAGTGGAGAGAGTTGATAATCAAGAGAAGAGAGAAGAGCGTGAAGAGAGAGTTGATAATCAAGCGTGGGGACTTGACAGAGATAGACTAGGGTCCTTTGCAGTGCCGTAGTGAGGAAATTAGCTGCACGTTCCGGCAGACTCTGAGGTGTGTGTGTGTGTGTGTGTGTGTGTGTGTGTGTGTGTGTGTGTGTGTGTGTGTGTGTGTGTGTGTGTGTGTGTGTGTGTGCGTGTGCTTTTGTTTGTTTATGTGCCTGCGTGAGTGTTTTCACCATCTAGGGAGTGGAAAGCTAACTCAAAGAGCAAAGCTATCGTCACAGCGAATTTAACATCAATTTACCACTTCTGCACCTGACAGCAACCAACTACATACACCACTATTCTGGAGTTAGGTATAACAAGGCATTAGTTTTAGAGAGAGGGAGAGGGTAGCACACTAATTTAATTTACCACTCACATCTGACCGCAACCAACACCACAGGACACTATTTTAGCCTCAGAAAATGAGAGCGAGAGAGAGAGAGGGTTGCTATCACAGGCTCATGTGAATTGCTGGAGACCAAAAGGATCACAGGAACACTGTCAAGTGGGTTGAAGTGAATTACTGTCTGGGTAAGGGGAAGGAGGAGAAGATGGAGAGGAGAGGACGTATGGGAGTGACATAATCAGTGTCAGAAGAAGCAGAGACGCTGAAAGCTTCTTGCCCTCGCACTCCTTTCTTTTATCCATTTTCTTTCTTTCCTTTTTCAACCACCTCCTAGGAGCTACTCTACTCTGCCCCTAGTGGCGGAGAGGCCTCGACACATCAAATCAATTTTTATTGGTCACATACACGTGTTTAGCAGATGTTATTGCGGGTGTAGCGAAATGCTTGTGCTTCTAGCTCCGACAGTGCAGTAATACTTAACAAGTAATATCTAACAATTTCATTCCGTTGAATTAAAGGTAATTAACAGTATTTGGAAGAAAATAAATAACTCCTAGTCTGAGAAAACACAGGTGTTACACTACCTTGGGAGAGAGAGGAGAGGGGGAGGAAGAGAGAGAGGTAGGATAGAGAGGGAGAGAGAGAGAGATAGAGAGGGAGGAGAGAGGTAGAGGGAGGAGAAAGAAAGAGGAGACTGCAGCAGATATTGCATACTTAAGTGACTAGGGAAAAGGGAAACAGGTGGGCTGGGCTCAGATCGTTCAGCCCCCCTCTCTGCTTCCCCAAACGGTTCTAATTGTCGTCATTAACCCCCCACCTCCACCCAAACCTCTGTAGGAGCCCCCTGACAGGAGGAAAATTACCCCTGTCCCTGTCTCCCTTCCTGTCACACACACACACGGCCATCACCAACTGTAAACCACCAGAGTCTAGATGGCCCCCCTAGGGCACTCGTCAAACAGAGACTGATCACGACGGAAATTAAAGAGAAATTACAGGAAAGAGGGAAGAGGGAGGGGAGAGAGAGAGAGAGGAGGAGTAGTACTACTTTAGAAACTATTCAGAGGAAGTGATGAAATTCAGGGTGTTTTTCATGCAAGTAAGTGTCACACACCTTTGTAACGCACCCTCACACACATCTTTGTGTACTCAACATAATGTTGTCTGCATGGAATAGAAGGAAAATATGAAGAGGAGAGAGTGGTGGTTCCCTAAAGGCTGGATGGAGGAAGTCAAATGGGCTTTTGATGTACTCACTGACTTTTATGGAAATAAATGTGTTAGGGTACTCACTCACACACCTGCACGCTTCGCCGCATGCACCTGCACACCTATAATTACAGAAACTCACACACATGTTGGCAAACACAAACCCAGACATGCACACACACTTCCCATACCTAATGCCTATGCCAGTTATGGTGATAGTTGTCTATGGAGATGGTTCTGAGTCACGGTGTAGTGCTTTACTCTACTGGCTAAAACATCAAAGAAGACCATCTACATTTACCCTGCTGGCTAAAACATCACAAAGAAGACCATCTACATTTACTCTGCTGGCTAAAACATCACAAAGAAGACCATCTACATTTACTCCGCTGGCTAAAACATCACAAAGAAGACCATCTACATTTACCCTGCTGGCTAAAACATCACAAAGAAGACCATCTACATTTACTCTGTTGGCTAAAACATCACAAAGAAGACCATCTACATTTACCCTGATGGCTAAAACGTCACAAAGAAGACCATCTACATTTAACCTGCTGGCTAAAACATCACAAAGAAGACCATCTATATTTATCCTGCTGGCTAAAACATCAAAAGAAGACCATCTACATTTATCCTGCTGGCTAAAACATTACAAAGACCATCTACCATTTCCATAGCAGTTTTATACAGTCTCTCTGTCCACGGGGTACCCATCTTCCCTGTATTAAAATGCAGGCCCTGCCACAGTTCAGTTGCTTTTTCATCAGAAACTACCAGCGGTCCAGCAGACTAATGACACTTGATTGGCTGCAGCAGTCACACATAGAAACCCACACAAACAAACAAATGCACACACACACATGCACTGCTCCATTCTGTTCTGTTCTCCGACTGTGTGATCACGCACTCCGTAGCCGATGTAAGTAAGACCTTTAAACAGGTCAACATGGCTAGACAGATTACCAGGACGTGTACTCAGAGCATGCGCTGATCAACTGGCAAGAGGCTTCACTGACATTTTCAACCTGTCTCTGACCGAGTGTGTAATACCTGCATGTTTCAAAACAGACCACCATAGTCCCTATGCCTAAGAACAGCAAGGTACCCTGCCTAAATGACTACCGACCCGTAGCACTCACATCTGTAACCATGAAGTGCTTTGAAAGGCTGGTCATGGCTCACATCAACACCATCATCCCAGAAACCCTAGACCCACTCCAATTTGCATACCACCCCAACAGATTAACAGATGACGCAATCTCTATTGCCCTTTCCCACCTGGACAAAAGGAACACCTACGTGAGAATGCTGTTCATTGACTACAGCTCAGCGTTCAACACCATAGTGCCTTCAAAGCTCATCACTAAGCTAAATACCCTGGGACTAAACACCTCCCTCCGCAACTGGATGTCCTGACAGGCCGCCCCCAGGTGGATAAGGTAGGCAACAACACATCTGATCCTCAACACGGGGGCCCCTCAGGGGTGCGTGCTTAGACCCCTTCTGTACTCCCTGTTCACCTATGACTGCGTGGCCAGCACGACTCCAACACCATCATTAAGTTTGCCAACAACACAATGGTGGTAGGCCAGATCACCGACAACGATAAGACAGCCTATATGGAGGAGGTCAGAGACCTGGCAGTGTAGTGCCAGGACAACAATCTCTCCCTCAACGTGATCAAGACAAAGGTGATGATCGTGGACTACAGGAAAAGGAGGGCCGAGCACGGCCCCATTCTCATCGACAGGGCTGTAGTGGAGCAGGTTGAGAGCTTCAAGTTCCTTGGTGTCCACATCACCAACAAACTATCATGGTCCAAACACACCAAGACAGTCATGAAGAAGGCACGACAATGCCTATTCCCCCTCAGGAGACTGAAAAGATTTGCATGGGTCCTCAGATCCTCAAAAAGTTCCACAGCTGCACTATCGAGAGCATCCTGACTGGTTGCATCACCGCCTGGTACGGCAACTGCTCGGCCTCCGACCACAAGGCGCTACAGAGGGTAGTGCGTATGGCCTAGTACATCACTGGGGCCAAGCTTCCTGCCATCCAGGACCTCTATACCAGGCGGTGCCAGAGGAAGGCCCTAAAAATTGCTAAAAACTCCAACCACCCTAGTCATACTGTTCTCTCTTCTACCGCACGGCAAGCGATACCGGAGAGCAAGTCTAGGTCCAAAAGGCTTCTTAACAGCCTCTACCCCCAAGCCATAAGACTGCTGAACAGCTAATCAATCAAATGGCTACCTGGACTATTTGCATTGACCCCCCCACTTTTTACGCTGCTGCTACTCTCTGTTTATTATCTATGCAGTCACTTTACCCCTATCTACATGTACATATTATCTCAATTACCTTGACTAACCAGCACCCCCGCACGTTGACTCGGTACTGGTACCCCCTGTATATAGCCTCGTTATTGTTATTTTATTGTTTATTTAGTAAATATTTTCTCAACTCTTATTTTTCTTAAAACTGCATTGTTGGTTAAGGGCTTGTAAGTAAGCATTTCACGGTAAGGTCTACACCCGTTATATTCGTCGCATGTAACAAATACATTTTGATTTGATTTGATTAATGTCTTATGATAAACTTGGGCAAATTAATACATTTTCAATGCATATAGTTGATTCCCTACTAAGGTCAATAAAAAAAGTTATATTGTTGAATTATGTTTTAATGCCTGGATTCCGTGAGGGCACTAATTATCATACAATTAACAAAAATATAAACACAACATGTAAAGTGTTGGTCGAATGTTTCATGATCTGAAATAAAAGATCCCCCCAAGAAAATCCATATGCACAAAAAGCTTATTTCTCTAAAATGTTGTGCACAAATTTGTTTACATCCCTGTTAGTGAGCATTTCTCCTTTGCCAAGATAATCCATCCAACTGACAGGTGTGGCAAATCAAGAAGCTGATTAAATAGCATGATCATTACACAGGTGCACCTTGTGCTGAAGACAATAAAAGGCCACTCAGAAATGTGCAGTTTTGTCACACAACACAATGCCACAGATGTCTCAAGTTGAGAGAGTGCAATTGGCATGCTGACCCCAGGAATGTCCAGCAGAGCTGTTGCCAGAGAACTGAATGTTCATTTCTCTACCATAAGCCGCCTCAATGTCATTTTAGAGAATTTGGCAGTACTTCAAACTGGCCTCACAACCGCAGATCACGTGTATGGCATTTGCTGATGTCAACGTTGTGAACAGAGTGCCCATGGTGGCGGTGGGGTTATGGTTTGGGCAGGCATAAGCTACAGTCAACGAACACAATTGCATTTTATCGATGGCAATTTGAATGCACAGAGATACCATGATGAGATCCTGAGGCCCAATGTCGTGCCATTCATCCGCTGCCATCACCTCATGTTTCAGCAAGATAATGTACTGCCCCATGTCACAAGGATCTGTACAACATTCCTGGAAGCTGAAAATGTCCCAGTTCTTCCAGGGCATGCATACTCACCAGACATGTCACCCATTGAGCGTTTGGGATGCTCTGGTTCGACATGTATGACCGCGTGTTCCAGTTCCCACCAATATCCAGCAACTTCGCACAGCCAAGAGGAGTGGGACAACGCTCCATAGGCCATAATCAACAGCCAGATCAACTCTATGCGAAGGAGATGTGTCGCACTGTATGAAGCAAATGGTGGTCACACCAGATACAAACTGGTTTTCTGATCCACACCCCTACCTTTTTTTTAAAGGTATCTGTGACCAACAGATGCATATCTGTATTCCCAGTCATGTGAAATCCATAGATTAGGGCCTAATGAATTTATTTCAATTGACAGATTTTCTTATATGAACTGTAACTCAGTAAAAGCTTTGAAATTGTTGCATGTTGCGTTTACATTTTTGTTCAGTATATTTGGACCAGAATGAGGCTCTCCAATACCTATTGTTCCTGCAGTGATGATCCACCATTTTCATCGAATGGCCTACCAGTAGCCTACGCAAATTAGGGAGCCAAATGAACGGCTCTCTCACCCACTTTAGCGTCACTGTCTGGCAAGCCCTGACATCCTAAGAAAGGAAACCTAGGAAATCCTTTGGTTTACTTGTCCCGATGCGACTCCATGGACAATTGGACATATAATCACTGTGCATGATTTATGAAAGGCAAAGGGATATAGGAGATCAACTTTATTCAGTCAATTCGACACCTTTTATAAACTAGTCAACACTTGCTGTTCAGTTGTCAATCAATGCACAGTAAACAGCCTACTTGGCGCCACGACTCTGCATGGCTGGCTATGTCAAACACGTGAAATAAAAGAAATGAATGTGGCAGAAAAAAAACTCCAGTGTAGATTTGGCCTTGTGTTTTAGGTTACTGTTCTGCTGAAAGGTGACTTCATCTCCCAGTGTTTGGTGGAAACCAGACTGAACCAGGTTTTCCTCTAGGATTTTGCCTGTGCTTAGCTCCATTCCATTCATTTTTTATCATGAAAAACTCCCCAGTCCTTAACGATGACAAGCAAACCCATAACATGATGCAGCCACCACTATGCTTCAACATATGGAGAGTACTCAGTAATGTGTTTGGATTTGCCCCAAACATAACACTTTGTATTGAAGACATTGGACTCATGGTGAAATACTGTACATGAGTGGTTTCCTTCCTCCTTGGCAACCAAGTTAGGAAAGATGCCTGTATCTTTGTAGTGACTGGGTGTATTGATACATCATCCAAAGTGTAATTAATAACTTCACCATGCTCAAAGGAATATTCAATGTCTGCTTTTTTATTTTTACCCATCTACCAATAGGTGCCCTTTGCGAGGCACTGGAAAACCTCTCTGGTCGTTGTGGTTGAATCTGTGTTTGAAATTCACTGCTCGATTGAGGGACCTTACAGATAATTGTACGTGTGGGGTCCAGAGATGAGGTAGTCATTCAAAAATCATGTTAAACACTATTATTGCACACAAGTGAGTCCATGCAACTTAATATGTGACTTGTTAAGCAATTGTTTTACTCCTGAACTTATTTAGGCTTGCCATAACAAAGGGGTTGAATACTTATTGGCTCAAGACATTTCAGATTTTCATTTTTTATTAATTTGTATAAAATTAATGGGCTATTGTGTGTAGGCCAGTGACAAGAAAATCTCTATTTAATCCATTTTAAATTCAGGCTGTAACACAACAAAATGTGGAAAAAGTCAAGGGCTTTGAATACTTTCTGAAAGCACTGTAGGTCCAAAATAAGCCCATAAAACGCATTGGGCTTATTTTGGACAGATTTTGTCGAGAGTGTAACCTCTCGCTTCGCCTCTTCCTCTCTGATGCGTTTCCCTGTCATCACTCGCTTTGTGACTGACAGGTTCCTATCTTATCAATAGATTGCAAAGAGATGCATACCGTTCATTCTAGCAGGAGAGAGCTCGACAGAATAGCGAATTGAAACTTTGAAATGAAAAGTAGCCTAGTTAATATGAAGCGGAAAATGATTAGCCAACAGCCGGTGCTAATGGAAAACACTGGGTTAGGGTTAGGGGTTAGGGAAAATAGTATTTTAAGGTCCCCACTAGGATAGAAAAACAAGTGTGTGTGTGTGTATGTATGTGTACATAGTATCAAATTACATTTTATTTTATTGGTCACATTCACATATTTAGCAGATGTTATTGCGGGTGTAGCGAAATGCTTGTGTTCCTAGCTCCAACAGTGCAGTAGTATCTAACAATTCACAACACACACAAATCTAAAAGTAAAGAATGGAATATTAGGATGAGCAATGTCGGAGTGGCATTGACTAAAATACAGTAGAATGGAATACAGTATATACATATGAAATGAGTAAAGCAGTATGTAAACATTATTAAAGTGACCAGTGATTCCATGTATATGTACATAGGGCAGCAGCCTCTAAGGTGCAGGGTTGAGTAACCGGGTGGTAGCCGGCTAGTGATGGCTATTTAACAGTCTGATGGCCTTGAGATAGAAGCTGTTTTTCAGTCTCTAGGTCCCAGCTTTGATGTACCTGTACTGACCTCGCCATCTGGATGATAGCAGGGTGAACCCTCTGGAGAGCCCTGCGGTTGCAGGCGGTGCAGTTGCCATACCAGGCGGTGATACAGCCCGACAGGATGCTCTCAATTGTGCATCTGTAAAAGTTTGTGAGGGTCTTAGGGGCTCAGCCAAATTTCTTCATCCTCCTGAGGTTGAAGAGGCGCTGTTGCGCCTTCTTCACCACACTGTCTGTGTGGGTGGACCATTTCAGATTGTCAGTGACATGTACGCCGAGGAGATATTCCATATCTCACATCTCGGCCCGTTAAGGCATCGCAGGCAAAACGGCAGCGAGACGGCAGTGTCTTCTTGTCTTTTAAATCCCAACGGTACATGAAATACTCACCGGTAACCGTCGGCGCGGTGAACAAGGGACCAGAGAGGTTATTTGAGGGCAAGGAGAAAGAGACCCCTAGGGGACCTGTTCCCCCCTCCTATCACCCTGTCACCCTACTGTCCCCTTGTCCCCCTCATGTCACAAGCCCTCAATTAATTTATGTCAGCACTTGGCCAATGTGACCTATATCTGTCCTATACAGTTCTTGAAGGTGTGTTTGTGTGTGCGTGTGCGTCTGCCATCAGCCACCCGCTCAATTTATGGAGTTCACTGAGGTGGAGAATGATCGATTTAACATTCAGGAGTACAGGCAGTTTATTCAGCCATACTCTGAGTTGCTTTACAGGTCCAACACTCTCTGTTCTACTTTTATTTTGCAGTACTCTGGTAGTGTGGATTGTTGGGAGTTGGGGCAAGAATGAGTTTTTAGAAGAGGTGTAAACTTACTTTTTCAGCTTCACGTCAATAAACACAAAATATGCATGGAGAATAGCACAGCACCATAATATACTGAACACATAATCTCCTGCTTCAAAGACTTTGGCTTCTATTGGTTTCCATTCATTATTTTGGTGCCACAGGAATTTGTTGTTTTTTTTGCTTCGCGCCTGACAAATAAACTAGGGGAAAGACTGAGCTATAGTGTCTAGTTTCTATATATCTATCTGCAGATGAAATAATGCAGCTGGCTAAACTTGTACGATATAGACCATCCCAAAAAAACACGGCACTCTTACCAGATAGTTGCCGTTAAAAATCTTGGTAAGACTTTCTTTTAAGGTGCACATATTAGACACTAATTAGTAGTTTAGAAGTGTGTATACAAATAGCTAATAAGGCATTTATTATGTTTTCTTATTCATACATTATAAGTCGCGTTACTGGCCAATCCTTAATTAACTCATTGTTAGTCATAATAAAGACATTTTAGTATTTAATAAAGAGCAAGTTACACAAGAAACACTCTTAGTAAGCTGTCTAAAAGTAGAACTAATAATACAAATAGTACGTTAAGATGTGTTCCCTATATTAAAGTGTTACCTTATTCTTACTTGCAGAAATGTTGTCCAGAAATGATCAGACTGGACAGAAAGGGGCACATCACTTCTCCCCACACTCATGAACAAAAGCATACAATGTTCCTGAAACGAAGGATTTGTAGTTTCATGAGATAATAAACTTCCATAGTGTATCTTTAAATAAGAATGTCCACTATGTATTAGGACTTCCTGCAAGTATATGTACAGTGAGGGAAAAAAGTATTTGATCCCCTGCTGATTTTGTATGTTTGCCCACTGACAAAGACATGATCAGTCTATAATTTTAATGGTAGGTTTATTTGAACAGTGAGAGACAGAATAACAACAAAAAAATCCAGAAAAACGCATGTCAAAAATGTTATGAATTGATTTGCATTTTAATGAGGGAAATAAGTATTTGACCCCTCTGCAAAACATGATTTAGTACTTGGTTGCAAAACCCTTGTTGGCAATCACAGAGGTCAGACGTTTCTTGTAGTTGGCCACCAGGTTTGCACACATCTCAGGAGGGATTTTGTTCCACTCCTCTTTGCAGATCTTCTCCAAGTCATTAAGGTTTTGAGGCTGACATTTCGCAACTCGAACCTTCAGCTCCCTCCACAGATTTTCTATGGGATTAAGGTCTGGAGACTGGCTAGGACACTCCAGGACCTTAACGTGCCTCTTCTTGAGCCACTCCTTTGTTGCCTTGGCCGTGTGTTTTGGGTCATTGTCATGCTGGAATACCCATCCACGACCCATTTTCATTGCCCTGGCTGAGGGAAGGAGGTTCTCACCCAAGATTTGACGGTACATGGCCCCGTCCATCGTCCCTTTGATGCGGTGAAGTTGTCCTGTCCCCTTAGCAGAAAAACACCCCCAAAGCATAATGTTTCCACCTCCATGTTTGACGGTGGGGATGGTGTTCTTTGGGTCATAGGCAGCATTCCTCCTCCTCCAAACACGGCGAGTTGAGTTGATGCCAAAGAGCTCGATTTTGGTCTCATCTGACCACAACACTTTCACCCAGTTCTCCTTTGAATCATTCAGATGTTCATTGGCAAACTTCAGACAGCCCTGTATATGTGCTTTCTTGAGCAGGGGGACCTTGCGGGCACTGCAGGATTTCAGTCCTTCACGGCGTAGTGTGTTACCAATTGTTTTCTTGGTGACTATGGTCCCAGCTGCCGTGTAGTTCTGGGCTGATTCCTCACCGTTCTCATGATCATTGCAACTCCACGAGGTGAGATCTTGCATGGAGCCCCAGGCCGAGGGAGATTGACAGTTCATTTGTGTTTCTTCCATTTGTGAATAATCGCACCAACTGTTGTCACCTTCTCACCAAGCTGCTTGGCGATGGTCTTGTAGCCCATTCCAACCTTGTGTAGGTCTACAATCTTGTCCCTGACCTCCTTAGAGAGCTCTTTGGTCTTGGCCATGGTGGAGAGTTTGGAATCTGATTGATTGATTGCTTCTGTGGACAGGTGTCTTTTATACAGGTAACAAACTGAGATTAGGAGCACTCCCTTTAAGAGTGTGCTCCTAATCTCAGCTCATTACCTACCTGTATAAAAGACACCTGGGAGCCAGAAATCTCTCTGATTGAGAGGGGGTCAAATACTTATATTCCTCATTAAAATGCAAATCAATTTATAACATTTTTTACATGCGTTTAATTTTATTTTTTTGTTGTTATTCTGTCTCTCACTGTTCAAATAAACCTACCATTAAAATTATAGACTGATCATTTCTTTGTCAGTGGGCAAACGTACAAAATCAGCAGGTGATCAAATACTTTTCTTCCCCCTCACTGTATTTGGACAGTGATGCAAAAAACTATATACTGATTTGTATTTGATTAGCCTATGGTTCAGTGAGGGAGAGTTTGTATATGTGTTATATGTGTTTGTACAGGGGTTGAGAATAGCCAACACCATATCGACACAACACCTTAAGTCAATTTTTCTCTAATTTCCTGGGAACATCAATTCCCAGTCAAATCACATCAAATGTATTTATAAAGCCCTTTTTACATCAGCAGATGTCAGAAAGTGCTTATACAGAAACCCTAAAACCTCAAACAACAAGCAATGTAGATGTAGAAGCACAGAGCAAGCTCTTCTCTGTCCTGGCACCCCAATGGTGGAACCAGCTTCCCCCTGAAGCTAGGACAACAGAATCCCTGCCCATCTTCCGAAAACATCTGAAACCCTACCTCTTCAAAGAGTATCTTAAATAATCATACAGCATGTTTTTCATGTCTTTGCACTGCATGGATCATCGGTGCAGTTCAATGCAGCATTGCTGTATGGTGCACTCAAAAAGTATTTGTAGTTGCTCAAATGTTACTTTAATAGGCCTACATGTTTCTCATTTCCATGGAGTTTTGTTTGCAGGTTTAGTTTTTTGGTTATTTATTGTCAAGCTTTAAAAACCGAAGCCAGACTGCAACATTTTAGTAGCATAGCTAGGACTGGGGCATGTGTCTACACTTTAGCTCCACTGCGCGCTGTAAAAAAACGGGACACACGAAAGCAGGGCAATTTACTTTGAATTCACCGACGCTAGTACATCAGGCTGTAATTTCATAAAGTAGATGACTCAACTGTTGACTCATTCATACTCACTGGACGTCCTATTGTCCATTAGTGGTAATTTATACCGCGTGTGAGTCCTTTATCTTATAACTTTTTGACAACCAAGATTACATTTTCTGTAGGCTAGAGCAATGACCCATTAGAACCGACACTTGGCATGGACGTTTAGCCTATAACACGTTTAAACTTTCGGTCCAATCAAAAATTCTGTCAGTTGCATTAGTGATGATATGGCTGGCTGGCTCGTGTGTGGGTCTGGGAGGAGTGGTGTGTGTGGCAAAACACTGCCTATTTGGCATGCAGTACGTTGGCTGTGACTTGTAGTGCAGCGCATCCCAAGCCGTACGAAGTGGGACAAAATGAATTGACAACCCAAATCATTGCGCGGGCCGAATAGAAATGTGTCACGGGCCGGATTCGGCCGTGGGCCTTGTGTTTTACACATGTGACCTAAATGCTCACACCACAGTGTTTCTTCATATTTGCACACAAGGTGTGCGAAGAGTTTTTCGACATGAGTGCATATGACCACATTTGCCAGGTGTGTCCCCTTGTTAAAAACACATGTACTTTTTCATTTCTCTGGCAGTGTGGATTGTTGGGAGGTGGGGCAAGAATGAGTTTTTAGAAGAGGTGTAACTTACTTTTTCAGCTTAACTCCAATAAACACAAAATAAATAACACTATAATATATACTGATATATACAGTGCATTCGGAAAGTATTCAGACCCCTTCATTTGTTCCACATTTTGTTAAGTTACAGCCTTATTCTAAAATTGATTAAATTATATATGTTGTCATCAATCTAAACACAATACCCCATATGACAAAGTGAAAACAGGTTTTTAGAAATTTTTGCACATTTATAAGAAAAACACACAAAAAATACCTTATTTACATAAGTATTCAGACCCTTTGCTATGAGACTCGAAATTGAGCTCAGGTGCATCCTGTTTCATTGATCATCCTTGAGATGTTTCTACAACTTGATTGGAAGCCACTCCTCAGTAAAAAGCACACAACAGCCCACTTGGAGTTTGCCAAAAGGCACCTAAAGGACTCTCAGACCATGAGAAACAAGATTCTCTGGTCTGATGAAAACAAGATTGAACTCTTTGGCCTGAATGCCTAGTGTCACATTTGGAGGAAACCAGGCACCGTTCATCACCTGGCCAGTAACATACCTACGGTAAAGTATGGTGGTGGCAGCATCATGCTGTGGGGATGTTTTTCAGCAGCAGGGACTGGGAGACTAGTCAGGATCGAGGGAAAGATGAACGGAGCAAAGTACAGAGAGATCCTTGATGAAAACCTGCTCCAGAGTGCTCAGAACCTCAGACTGGGGCAAAGGTTCACCTTCCAACAGGACAACGACCCTAAGCACACAGCCAAGACAACGCAGGAGTGGCTTTGGGACAAGTCTCTGAATGTCCTTGAGTGGCCCAGCCAGAGCCCGGACTTGAGCCCGATCGAACATCTCTGGAGAGACCTGAAAATAGCTGTGCAGCGACGCTCCCCATCCAACCTGACAGAGCTTGAGAGGATCTGCAGAGAAGAATGGGAGAAACTCCCCAAATACAGGTGTGCCAAGCTTGTTGCGTCATACCAAAGAAGACTCGAGGCTGTAATCGCTACCAAAGGTGCTTCAACAAAATACTGAGTGAAGGGTCTGAATACTTATGTAAATGTGATATTTCCATTTTATTTTCTAAAAACCTGTTTTTGCTTTGTTATTATGGGGTATTGTATGTAGATTGATGAGGATTTTTTATTTTTTAAATCCATTTTAGAATAAGGCTGTAATGTAACAAAATGTAGAAAAGGTGAAGGAGTCTGAATACTTTCCGAATGCAGTGCATCTATCTGCAGATGAAAAAAATGCAGCTGGTTAAACTTGTACGATAGACCATCCAAAAATAACAGGTCACTCTTACCAGATAGTTGCCGTTCAAAATCTTGGTAAGACTTTCATTTAAGGTGCACATATCAGCCACAAATGTATCGTTTATAAGTGTATATACAAGTAACTAATAAGGCATTTATTATGTTTTATTATTCAAACATTATAAATAATTTGTTACTGGCCGATCCTTAATAACCTAATTGTTAGTCATAATGAAGACATTAGCATTTATTAAAGAGCAAGTTACACAAGAAACACTCTTAGTAAGCTGTCTCAATGTAGAACTGAGAAAAGCATAGTATGTTAAGATGTGTTCCCTATATTAAAAAGTGTTACCTTATTCTTACTTACAGAAATGTATCTAAATAGTGTATCTTTAAATAAGAATGTCCACTTTGTATTAGGACTTGCTGCAGAGTATATATATTTGGACAGTGATGCTAAAGAAATCCTTTGTATTTGATTAGCCTATGGTTCAGTGAGGGAGAGTTTGCATATGTATTATATATGTTATATGTGTTTGTACAGGGGTTGAGAATAGCCAACACCGTATCGACACAACACCTTAAGTCAATTTTTCTCTCAGTTCCTGGGAACATCAATGTGACATCATGGATATGACAAAATATGATTCCCAATAAATCCTTTATGGTCATGTGTGTCCTTAAAGTGGTCATTCCCTTACAAAAATGAATTTGTTGCAGCAACCTTCCCGCAAGTTTGTGGCAAATGTTCTGCTAACGAAATAGTGTTCCACAAAATGTTGCCAGAAATGTGCAAATGTTTGCCACTAGTGGTGAATCTGCGTCAAACCTTTGGCAACAAGAATATTCATTGCCAGGGCCTCCCGAGTGGCGCAGTGGTCTAAGGCACTGCATCGCAGTGCTAGCTGTGCCTCTAGAGATCCTGGTTCGAGTCCAGGCTCTTCGTAGCCGACCGGGAGACCCATGAAGCGGCGCACAATTGGCCCAGTGTCGTCCAGGGTAGGGGAGGGTTTGGCCGGCAGGGATGTCCTTGTCCCATCGCGCTCTAGCGACCCCTGTGACGGGCCGGGCACAGTGCACGCTGACTCGGTCGCCAGGTGCACAGTGTTTCCTCTGACATATTGGTGCGGCTGGCTTCCGGGTTAAGCGGGCGCTGTGTCAAGAAGCAGTGTGGCTCGGTTGGTTGTGTTTCAGAGGACGCACGACTCTCGACCTTCGCCTCTCCCGTGTCCGTAAGAGGGTCGCAGCGATGGGACTGTAACTGCTACCAATTGGATACCATGAAATTGGGGAGAAAAAGGGGATAAAATACCCAAAAATAAATATAATATATATTCATTGCCATTAGTGGCAAACAGTTCGCCAGAGTTTTTATTCTGACAATTCTCTCAAGATTCTATTTGAATCTGTAGCAAAACTGTGGCAACAATATTTATTGCCACTAGTTGCAAACAGTTTACCAGAAGCCACTTCTGGTGAACACATGAGTTCCAAGACCAGTAACTGTTGATGACCAAATCAGGGGGATTAGGAAAATCTGTTGGAAAATGGAAACCAAGCTATCTACCTAGCTTGCTACCTACCAAAGTTGTCTGGTGAGTGTCTAACTTATTAAACTTCCTAATAAACTTTAACATTTTATTAGCTAAACGATGCCTAATTAGCAATGTCAGGTTTTATGGGATAGAGTGAAACACATTTAGTTGATACCAGTTTCAATTTGTCAGCACCACTGACTGGCTAGCGCTTAGCTAGCTTACATTAGCTATCATATTTTTGCAAGATTAATGTGCTAGCTAGCTATCTAACTAATGATTTGCCAAAACACTTATATTTTTAGGTGAATATGTTGCTGACATGCATATTTTCGTACCAATATGCATGTCAATAGGCTAGTCTCATGGTTAGTAGCATGTTAGCTAGCACAACAGCCAAGGTTGCAACAATAGGAGTTCATTTGACATCAAAGCAAAACTTTACTTTTGCTGATGGATACCCTTCCCCTACCTGTGGTGTTGGAAGAGGCTGTATTGGGAGGAGGATGCATCAGCACCCTGGAAATATGTTTGTGGTGCACTCACTCATAACACATTTTTTGAGTGATGAATGAGTGCATCGTCTTCAAGATTGATAAGGTAAGCAAATGCATGTATTAATCTCATAAATGTAGCCTATACATTCATTCTTTGTAACAATGAGATCGTTCATTGCTTTAAACTAGTAGCTAGCTTATCTTGATCATGTGTTGTTCCTTCTCTCTTTCTAGAAGCAATAAGTTACAAGGCAAAAATACAGATTGAGGCCTTCAATCAAACTGAGGACAGAGAAATACATTATGTGTGTGCCAGGTCAAGGCTTCTTGCATGCATGGCTTTGATGTAAGTTACACTCAAAAAAATGCTGGGTTGTTTGCATGACCCAACTGCTGGGTTGCAAGCATTGGGCCAATAGTTGGGTTGTTTTCTGTAAAAAAAAAAAAACGCAATGTTGTATTGTTTGTGCTGGGTTATTAAAGTTTGATTATGGATATTTGACCCAGCTACTGCGCTAACTCTCCCGCCACCAGCGCGTGAAGTCCACCAGAACTTGAGCAAGTAATCGAGACGTGGCATTGAGTTAGCGAGCTACCTTAGCTAGCTAAGTCTGACACTTCTTCTGGACTGTGTTGGACACTGTTTCACTCGTTAGCTAAATGTTAGCTGGCTAGCGACCAAGCTAGATTTTACTTATAGTCCATATGGGTTAATTTAACCAAGCTATTTGACAGGCTTATCTCATGCTTGCATGGTGATTACGTTAGCTAGCGTTACTGTACTGGTTTTCAATGGTTTCTGACTTGTGAAGTTGAGGATGGATGCAAATTCTGTTAGCTAGCTAACGTTAGAGCAAAACATTGTTCTATCAGTAGTTAGCTACATCAAAGTTAAGGTGAACTCTAAGTTAGTATAGCTAGCCATTTTTCTAACAATTCTTTAAATGGACAGGCCAATGGACAGCTTTGTAAAGGATACGCTCAATGAGTGGAACCTGGCCTCTTTGATTCCAAAGTTTGAGGGTAAGTAAAACTGAAAAATTCATTTTTGAGAGTGAGGGGATAGAGTTTTGGGGAAAAACAAAACAGATTTTTATTGACCCTGTGTAAAAACAGCATCTACGTCTTCCACATTGTCATTGATAACTAATAGTACCTTAATGGAAACTTGAAAGACCTAACTTCACCAGAGCCTCTTAGAACCATGAAGCCACTTTGGGACTAGATACATTACATGCACAGCTACCATAGATAGTCTGGCCTTCATTTTACCATTCTTGCTTTATTGGTCATTTGCACAGATATTCTGTCACAGATCTGGCTGCCGGTTATCGACCTGCCTTTCTAACCTCAAAGCTACTGCCGCCCCTTCATTTAGCTTTTTCCTCACTCCCGTGTCTTTGTTCAACCATTTGACCTGGCTTATTAACCCTTCCCTCCTCAAAGTATGTAATTTAGAAATGTGAGTGAAACTATTCCTTTAAATCTCCCCCTAGTGGTTTAGCCTAGCGGTTGAGAGTGTTGGGCCAGTAACCGAAAGGTTGCTGGTTCGAATCCCCAAACCTACAAGGTGTAAAACTCTTCCGTCCTTGAACGAGGCAGTTAACTCCCAACAACAACTGCTTCCCGGGCGCCGAAGATGTGGATTAAGGCAGTCCCCCGCACCTCTCTGATTCAGAAGACACATTTTGGTTGAATGCATTCAGTTGTGCAACTGAATAGGTATCCCCTTCCTCTTTTGCAGTGGAGGATAGACCAGGAAACGCTCTGGAGCAGGTTTTCATCAAGGATCTCTCTGTACTTTGCTCCGTTCATCTTTCCCTCGATCCTGACTAGTTTCCTAATCCCTGCTGCTGAAAAACATCCCCACAGCATGATACTGCCACCACCATGCTTCACCGTAGGGATGGTATTGGCCAGGTGATGAGCGGTGCCTCGTTTCCTCCAAATGTGACGCTAGGCATTCAGGTCAAAGAGTTCAATCTTGGTTTCATCAGACCAGAGAATCTTGTTTCTCATGGTCAGAGTCCTTTAGGTGCCTATTGCCAAACTCCAAGTGGGCTGTCATGTGCCTTTTACTGAGGAGTGGCTTCCGTCTGGCCACTCTACCATAAAGGCCTGATTGGTGGAGTGCTGCAGAGATGGTTCTCCTTCTAGAAGGTTCTCTCATCCCCACAGAGGAACTCTTGAGCTCTATCAGAGTGACCATCGGGTTCTTGGTCACCACCCTGACCAAGGCACTTCTCCTACGATTGCTCAGTTTGGCCAGGCAGCCAGCTCTAGGAAGAGTCTTGGTGGTTCCTAACTTCTTCCATTTAAGAATGATGGATGCCACTGTGTTCTTGGGGACCTTCAATGCTGCATACATTTTTGGTACCCTTCCCCAGATCTGTGCCTCAACACAACCCTGTCTCTGAGCTCTACGGACAGTTCCTTCGACCTTATGGCTTGGTTTTTGCTCTGACATGCACTGTCAACTGTGGGACCTTATATAGACAGGTGTGTGCCTTTCCAAATCATGTCCAATCAATTGAATTTACCACAGGTGGAGTCCAATCAAGTTGTAGAAACATCTCAAGAATGATCAATGGAAACAGGATGCACCTGAGCTCAATTTCGAGTCTCAAAGCAAAGGGTCTGAATACTTATGTAAATAGGATATATTTTGTTTGTTATATATGCATTAGCAAAAACAATTTGCTTTGTCATTATGGGTTATCGTGTGTAGATTGATGAGGAAAAAATAATTTCATCAATTTTAGAATAAGGCTGTAATGTAAAAAAAATGTGGAAAGAGTGACGGGGTCTGAATACTTTCTGAATGCACTGTAATATGAATCAATGTCTTATTTCATATAACTACACAAATCCTTTGTTTCACGCAAACATGACATGCTTTTGCTCATGGGTGTGGGGAGGTGCTCCCCTTTCTGTCCACTGAGGTAATTTCTGGACAATATTTCTGCAAGTAAAAACATGGTTACACTTTAGAATAGGGAACACATTTTAAGGCATTATGTCCTTATTAGTCCAACATTGAGACAGCTTACTAAGAGTGTTTCTTGTTTAACCTGCTCTTTATTAAATACTAATATTGCTCTATTATGACTAACACCACTTATGTTTGAAAAAGAAAAAAATACTTAAAGCTGCAATATGTAACTTTTTGGGCGATCCGGCCAAATTCACATAGATATGTGAGTTATAGACCTGTCTTCTCATTGAAAGCAAGTCTAAGAAGCGGTCAATCTGTTGTATTGGTGCTATTTCTATGTTTCCCACTCTAAACTTTTGTTTTTGCGTTTTTTACTTTTGGTTTTGTATACCAGCTTCAAACAGCTGAAAATATATTTTGGGTTTTGGAAAATACACTGCTCAAAAGAATAAAGGGAACACTTAAACAACACATCCTAGATCTGAATGAATGAAATAATCTTATTAAATACTTTTTTCTTTACATAGTTGAATGTGCTGACAACAAAATCACACAAAAATTATCAATGGAAATCAAATTTATCAACCCATGGAGGTCTGGATTTGGAGTCACACTCTAAATTAAAGTGGAAAACCACACTACAGGCTGATCCAACATTGATGTAATGTCCTTAAAACAAGTGAAAATTAGGCTCAGTAGTGTGTGTGGCCTCCACGTGCCTGTATGACCTCCCTGCAATGCCTGGGCATACTCCAGGAGTTGGCGGATGCTTTAGTCCAGGTCTGGGAGGAGATCCCTCAGGAGACCATCCGCCAACTCCTGGACAGTCTGTGGTGCAACGTGGCGTTGGTGGATGGAGCGAGACATGATGTCCCAGATGTGCTCAATTGGATTCAGGTCTGGGGAACGGGCGGGCCAGTCCATAGCATCAATGCCTTGCAGGAACTGCTGACACACTCCAGCCACATGAGGTCTAGCATTGTCTTGCATTAGGAGGAACTCAGGGCCAACCGCACCAGCATATGGTCTCACAAGGGGTCTGAGGATCTCATCTCGGTACCTAATGGCAGTCAGGCTACCTCTGGCGAGCACATGGAGGGCTGTGCGGCCCCCCAAAGAAATGCCACCCCACACCATGACTGACCCACCGCCAAACCGGTCATGCTGGAGGATGTTGCAGGCAGCAGAACGTTCTCCACGGCGTCTCCAGATTCTGTCACGTCTGTCACATGTGCTCAGTGTGAACCTGCTTTCATCTGTGAAGAGCACAGGGCGCCTATGGCGAATTTGCCAATCTTGGTGTTCTCTGGCAAATACCAAACGTCCTGCACGGTGTTGGGCTGTAAGCACAACTCCCACCTGTGGACATCGGGCCCTCATACCACCCTCATGGAGTCTGTTTCTGACCGTTTGAGCAGACACATGCACATTTGTGGCCTGCTGGAGGTCATTTTGCAGGGCTCTGGCAGTGGTCCTCCTGCTCCTCCTTGCACAAAGGCGGAGGTAGCGGTCCTGCTGCTGGGTTGTTGCCCTCCTACGGCCTTCTCCACGTCTCCTGATGTACTGGCCTGTCTCCTGGTAGCGCCTCCATGCTCTGGACACTACACTGACAGACACAGCAAACATTCTTGCCACAGCTCGCATTGATGTACCATCCTGGATGAGCTGCACTACCTGAGCCACTTGTGTGGGTTGTAGACTCCGTCTCATGCTACCACTAGAGTGAAAGCACCGCCAGCATTCAAAAGTGACCAAAACATCAGCCAGGAAGCATAGGAACTGAGAAGTGGTCTGTGGTCACCACCTGCAGAACCAGTCCTTTATTGGGGGTGTCTTGCTAATTGCCTATAATTTCCACCTGTTGTCTATTCCATTTGCACAACAGCATGTGAAATGTATTGTCAATCAGTGTTGCTTCCTAAGTGGACAGTTTGATTTCACAGAAGTGTGATTGACTTGGAGTTACATTGTGTTGTTTAAGTGTTCCCTTTATTTTTTTGAGCAGTGTATATTTCACAGCGGTTTGGATGGTACAATGATTCTCTACACAATTATGTTTTGTCACATAAACTGAAATTAGGCGAACTATTAGAATTTTTGCAACCAGGAAACGGCTGAGCCATTTCTGCATATTGCACCTTTAATAAGGGCCTAACGTGGCTAATAAGACATAATAAAGACCTTATTAGCTACTTGCATATACACTTATAAACTACAAATTAGTGCACCTTAAAATAACCTTTCGGTTACTGGCCCATAAGGAAATATTTTATTTTGTTGACATATCCATGTACAAAGATTAAACAAAATGGGCTACTGCCTACATTTTTGTTTAATATGGGCTGTCCTAAATGATCACACCACAGTGTTTCTTAATCTTTGCACACAAGGACCGCAAAGATCTTTTTGACATGAGTGCACATGACCACATTTGCCAGGTGTGTCATTGTTAAAAACACATGTGCTTTATCAAACATTGATATTGGAGCATTGCCAAGGACTTAACATATAAGTACCTCAAGAAAGCAAAGGTCCAACAGATCCTCACTGAAACCTCACTACAACAGACATGATGTACCTGGCTTTTCTGCTGACGATCCCTCTACTGATGTCACTTCAGACGTCATGCACCACCACTTCACCGCTTGATTCTGTAAAGAAGATTGGGCAGGCAAGTGCTCCAAAGGTTGTCACAGTAATTGAGTTAAGAAATAGGGCTCAGTTCAATGCCAGAAGCTGCAAGGAAGTTAAGGACAGATATGGTCAATCTGAGAACGGTCTGTACTACCTAACCACAGCTACTGGGGTGGTCTACCAGACCTTCTGCGACATGACCACAGCGGGTGGCGGCTGGACTCTGGTGGCAAGCGTGCATGAGGACAACATCTACGGGAAGTGCACGGTGGGCGATCGTTGGACCAGCCAGCAGGGCAACAACGCCAACTGGCCACAAGGGGAAGGCAACTGGGCCAACAGGAAGACTTTCGGAACAGTGGAGGGAGCCACAGACGACGACTTCAAGAATCCTGGCTACTACGACATCGAAGCAGATGACATGTCGGTGTGGCACGTTCCCAACAACACTCCGGTCAACCACTGGAAACTGGCCGCCATCATGCGCTACCACACTGACAGGCGCTTCCTCCATCTGTACGGGGGAAACCTGTACCAACTCTTCCACCGCTACCCGGTCGAGTACAACGTTGGGGCACACCTGTCCGACAATGGACCCTCCATTCCCATAGTGTATGACCTCGGGGACAAAGAGTCTACCAAAAATTTATACGGCCCTTACTCTGGAGGGGAGACCGAGGGAGGCTTCATCAGTTTCAGAGCCATAAACCATGAACGGGCGGCCACAGCCATCTGTTCTGGGGTCAAACCCAAAGGCGGTAATGTTGAACACTACTGTATTGGTGGCGGTGGGTTTTTCCCTGAGGCTAACCCTCTTCAGTGTGGGGATTTCACTGGCTTTGCCTGGAATGGCTATGGGACCCATGTAGGCTTCAGTGCATCAAAACAGATGCTTGAGTCAGCTGTGTTACTCTTTTACCGCTAATGCACCGTGCATTTACTTTTCTTTGATTGTTTGATAGATTGATTGATTTCTGAGTACAGTTTAAAACAATGAAAAGTACATTTAAAAGTAATTTTGGTAATACCTTTTATTTTTTTCTCCATTCTCCATTTTTTTATTCCATTATCATAAAGAAACAGTATAAAGCAATAACCACTCCATGCATCATACAAATATTTGTGTCTTATACACTCATTAAATGCTTCTAGCTGATATGGTGACAAATATATAATGTAATGTGAGGGTCATAACTGAAACACTGTAAGGTTACTGTAAACTACTTTATGACACCTGTTGTGTTGGGGTGATGGGTGTTGGAAAGTCTGTATGGATTGTGTGTGCTTGTTTTAACTCCTGCAATAATGTAACAGTAAAGTAGTCTATAGATTTGAGAGCATGAAATGAGCCTACTGTACTTTTTCATCAGAATCTTTTTTTCTTCTTTCTTTGGTGGGTGTGTGTGTGTGTGGGGGGGGGGTTACGATTAACTTACTCCTCCATATGGGTCTATATATTCCTTCAACAACCAACAGAACCCCTTGGACCTTGGCAGAACTTTGTCAAGGAGGTATTCTAAGAAGGAGAGAGAGAGAGATAAGGTGAAAGAGAGAGCGAGAGCGAGGAGAAAGGGCATAGAGAGGACATATTCTGAGTGCTGTAATGATACCCCAGTATTTTGACAACACTAGCTATGTGACGTTTTGAAATGTAGATATACAGTATGGCTGTCAGATTAAAACATGTTTGTCACTAGAAGAAAGACACTGGACATGATCGTATCCAACAAATGGCGCTCCTCTGGGACACACTCGTACACACATATGGCCAAGAGGCAGCAGGCGACATAATGATGATGACAAGAAAAGCCGCCAGCCCAGCCTCAGAATGTCCACAGCGTTATTATTTCTGGGTCTCTTTCCCTGGTTGAGGCTTTCCTGGAGGTTGAGAGCCAGAGATGCACCCACCACCCTCAGAGGGAAAGCCACATAACTAGGGTATTCTGGCTAACACACTTCACCTTGTGTTAGGAACACAGTCACACACAGCTGTACAAATGCGCACGCATATAGGCAAATGGATGAAAGGCTAAGCATAGGCAGAAGGTCTACTATAATGTGGTGACAGAGCAGTGTGTGTGTGTGTGTGTGTGTATGTGTGGAAGCTCCGGCGAGCAACACAGGGGCAACCTGCAGGCTAGCATATTACTTACGGAGGGAACCCTGACACACACACACACACACCTCACTCTCTCAAGATGAGTAGCAGAAGGACAGTGGGGTCCAAAATGATCAACAACCTTGATAAAGATGAGCAAAAATTGTATACTCTAAAAAATTGGGAAATTATATTATTTTATACTAATGGTTCAGAAAAATATCTGTCTCTGGACTTCAAACCCATTGAAAACCTGTGGATTGAATTGAAGAGGGCAGTCCTTAAGCGCAGACGTAGGATATCAAGGATCTGGAAGGATTATGTATGGGGAATGGTGTAAGATCCCTCCCAATGTGTTCTCCAATTCATGAAACATTTGAGAAAAAGAGGCTCAGTGCCGTGATCCTAGCAAGGTGAGGTATTGAAGGCTATTGAAAACAGGAGCATACAATATAGCTGAGTATTTTAAATATTTATTTTATACAGTCATTGTTGTTCATCTTTATCAAGGGTGTCAATAATTTCGGACCCCACTGTATGTCATGGTCATGGATACAAACTCTACATAGGACACTGAGTTATGCGCACCTTTGCCCAATCTGAAGCTAACTGATAGTGAGGTCTATGGAGAGGGAGGAAAATCACATGAGACAGTGAGGGAGTGCCAAAGCCTAAGGACTAATTAGCTAGTCGCTAAACGTTCCATCTGGCCACTACTCTCAGGGTTCAGGAGGTGGGAGGAGGGCAGAGAAGAAGAGACAAGGGGGAGAAGGAGGAGGAGGGTTGAGAAGGGATGAGAAGAAGGGATGAGGAGGGGGGAGAAAAAGGGGAGGAGGGGTGAGAAGGGGTGAGGAGCGGGGAGAAGGGGTGAGAAGAAGGGGGAGGAGGGGGGAGAAGAAGGGGGAGGACGGGTGAGGAGGGGGGAGAAGGGATGAGGAGGGGGGAGAAGTGGTGAGGAGGGGGGAGAAGGGATGAGGAGGGGGGAGAAGAGGTGAGGAGGGGGGAGAAGGGATGAGGAGGGGGGAGAAGGGATGAGGAGCGGGTGAGGAGCGGGGAGAAGGGGGGAGGAGAAATGGTGAGAAGGGGGGAGAAGGGGTGAGGAGGGGTGAGGAGCAGGGAGAAGGGGTGAGAAGGGGGGAGAAGTGGTGAGGAGGGGGAAAAGAGGTGAGAAGCCATGAAGAGGTGATTCATCCTTAAGACTTCCTGCCTCCCCGTCTGTCCTGATTAGTTGTTATATTGACGGGCAACGAGGTGAATGAGGTGCCTTCAGCAACATCCGGCAGTGGTGATGTCTTTGCGGTCACGTCAGCCGGACAGAGCAGTATTTCAGTGAGCTAGACAAGGGAATCAGGCCCTCTGTTCAATCAATTCAACAAATTGTACTTATACAGCCCTTTTCACAACATTCATCAGAAACTGCAACCCTGACATCAGCATAGTCATAGAGGCATACAGCTGGGACCTGAAGGTAATTCCACCAGACCCACCCTGGGAGCAGGACTGAGAGATACACTGAAAGCACAGAGGGTCAGAGGTCACATATCATTGGTGCAGGGGGACATAACATAACATGAATTATTCAATGACCATTCTCCATATGTTACCATAAACCACCTGGATGATATGATGTAGTCTACCTGGCTGGCAGGAAAAGTGTTCCTATAGTCTCTGTCCTCAACCTATAGCTTAACCTATAGGTCAACAGGTCCTATAGCGTGGGTGTCAGGGGAGAGACATTATGACCCTGGTACATCAGGTTTCCTTCAATCAGTTCTGCAGAGGAGAAAGCAGGCAGGGTCATGGTCTCTCCCATCCCTTCTTCCTCTCTCTCTCTCCCTGCCTCTCCCTCCCTCCTTCTCAGCATGCCTATGTGTACAGCCTCATGCCTAGTCACCTACAGTTGGTTCCATCTTCCCCTCTCTCTCTCTCCCTTGCTCTTCTTCCTCTCTCTCCTTCTTTCTCCCTCTCTCCCCCCCTCCCCCTCTCCTCCACCTCCACCCCTCCCCCTGTCCCCCAACCCCAACTCCTAGCCAGAAGTAGCTCAGCAGTGTGAGGGGGATATAAACCTAGCTGAGCCCCAAGTCAGACTCACTAGCTATAAACCACAGCTCAGCTGCAGACTCACTAGCTATAAACCACAGCTCAGCTGCAGACTCACTAGCTATAAACCACAGCTCAGCTGCAGACTCACTAGCTATAAACCACAGCTCAGCTGCAGACTCACTAGCTATAAACCACAGCTCAGCTGCAGACTCACTAGCTATAAACCACAGCTCAGCTGCAGACTCACTAGCCTGGCTAAAGTGGATTTGGGAAGAGAATTAGAAGCCCTGTTAATCCCCTATTGTCATCGCTCCATAGCATGCTGCACACAGAGGAAAGATAATTACTTTATTTGGAACAGAAAAAATTGACAATTTGTTACGTTTAAATTCAATAATTACGGTGTGGTTTAATATTTATTTCTCTGAATAGCGATAAATGTGGGTTATTTTTTTGCGGTTTAGGTTCAAAGTCGAACCAATGCATACAGGACTGGTCATTTATTATTTAAGGCTCAAACTCATTCCACGGAGGGCCGAGTGTCTGCGGGTTTTCGCTCCGCCCTTGTACTTGATTAATGAATTAAGGTCACTAATTAGTAAGGAACTCCCCTCACCTGGTTGTCTAGGTCTTAATTGAAAGGAAAAACCAAAAACCAGCAGACACTAGGCCCTCCATGGAATGAGTTTGACACCCCTGATTTAAGGTAATCCACACAGTTATAGTGATACTGAGACATTGCCCTTTGAGAAAGTGAAATCATATTCAAAACTGCTTGTAAAGGCAGGAGCAACATAAGTTAACTTTTATACATTTCTAGCCATTCATTCTACAACACCAGACTTATATAACTGTATTACAGCTCTCAGCTGGTACCAAAGCTCTGCAGATAATATCAAATATCTTTGCTGGACATACAGAACCTAGATCTCATGATCCATCTCTGTTTAAGCATGGTCATGTGTCCCATCTCCTCTAGGATCTCCAGGCTTTACATTCAGTCCTCACTGGCACCATCTATAGCTCTGATTAGAATAGTGTGTTAGACAGGGTGCTTGGCTCTCTCTCGCTCTCTGCCTCCTCCCTGCCTCTCCCTCCCTCCTTCTCAGCATGCCTATGTGTACAGCCTCATGCCTATGCGTAGTCACCTACAGTTGGTTCTATCTACAGTTGTGTCTATTAGCATTGTGTTTTAGACAGCAGTGTCTTTCTGTCTTCCAGACAAACACACCAGCCCCCGTGAGAGGATGAAATGAGGCAGCACCAGTAATCCTAGATCATCCAGCGCTGATTGAGAATGGTGGGAACGTGACTCATACCCACACACACACGAACACACAAGCGTGCCTCCCTGCATCTCCCCTGCTGTTTAGCTGCCAAGCACATGAATGCCAGTCATGCGTGGGGTACGATCAGGGCCTGTGGACATCCTCGTAATCCCCCTCGCCCCAAACCATGTAAATAAAGACAGGGTAACTCTGCTGCCAAGCCTGTGAGGTGTGTGTGTGTGTGTGTGTGTGTGTGTGTGTGTGTGTGTGTGAAGGGAGGGGGGCAGCATTAGGGAGAGTGGTCATGCACAGGACGCTACAACAAGATCGTTTGGCTTTAATGTCTCCTCCCTCAGGTCTGAATGATAACAGGGACATTAAAACGACAGGCTGGATTTCTATACTGAGGACTGTTACTGTTCACACACACGCTCTTCAGGGTGGGAACTTTACATTGATACTAGTATGACTCAGAGAAAGAGTTGTTGTTTGTTGTTGAGGGGTTGTTTTTCCCTCTCTGTCAGCACTGACTGTAACAGTAGGACAGGGACAGACAGTCAAGGAGGGAGAGGAGAGCTGTTAGAGACGGGGACAGACAGACAGGGAGAGCAGAGCTGTTAGAGACGGGGACAGACAGACAGGGAGAGCAGAGCTGTTAGAGACGGGGACAGACAGACAGACAGGGAGAGCAGAGCTGTTAGAGACGGAGACAGACAGACAGGGAGAGCAGAGCTGTTAGAGACGGAGACAGACAGACAGGGAGAGCAGAGCTGTTAGAGACGGAGACAGAGACAGAGACAGAGACAGAGACAGAGACAGAGACAGAGACAGAGAGAGAGAGAGAGAGAGAGAGAGAGAGAGAGAGAGAGAGAGAGAGAGAGAGAGAGAGAGAGAGAGAGAGAGAGCTGTTAGAGACAGGGACAGGGGGTATTAGTGAGTGTTTGTTTGACATGTTTTCCCCTGTCAGTGTGGCTGAGCATCAGAGGAAAGAGTCTGACATAAGAGCCTGGCTGACAGCTCCTCTGATGGCTGCTCTGTCACGTCAGCTGTTCTGTTCATTCTCCTCACCAGCAGCAGCAGTGTGGTGGCATCAGGTCAGCCAGGCTGAGAGGGGTGCAGTTGGGGTTTGGTAGGAGGGTCTGTCTGTCTTTCTTTCTGTATGGCAGTTTGTCTGTCTGCTCTCCCCTATAGCTTGGCCCTCTAGTCTTGAGACACAAAGTTTGCTTCAGTTCTCTCAGGAAAGATAAACTCATCTGAATCTAGCCCAATAATTATTTCATCTGTCCCTCATCCCCTTCTTCCCTCATTCCCTCCTTCTCCTGCCCTCCATCCATCCTTCACTAATTCCCTCCATCTCTCCATCCCCCTGGCCTGTGTGGTTGAGAGGGGACTAGACTCAGAGATACGTGGTAGTCCAGAGGAGCTAGAGAGAGAGAGCAGTAGCAGTTAGCAATGGTCAGCAGTATTAGTCCAGAGGGACTCAGAACGCAGTAGCAGTTAGCAGTGTGGCTCTAGCAGCAGTGGTCTGGATCGATGAGGACAAACAACACTAATGAGCTACTGATCCTAAAGAATCAGGTCTCACACACACACACACAAACAAACACATGCTGTACATACACACACACAGCACACAGCTGCAAGAGAGCCTTGCGTGGGAAAGAGGCCATGCTACTGATCCTCTATCGACTCGTGTTATTCAACTGGTCACAGGCAGGCACACACACACCTACCTACGCAAAAACACACACACACACAGAGAAAAACAAACACATAGGGAGTCACAGCCAAATAACCCTCCTCTTCCTTTACTCAGGGGAGAACAAACCCACACATCACATCAGGTGAAACAGAACGTAGGACTAGGAGGAACAACCAGTTTGGTGCTCCAGTATATTTGGGACTGAACGTTCACCACATGGCTGCAGCAGCCTCCTGAACAGACCAGCAAAGAGATAGAGTATAGAGTCCCAAATGGCACCCTATTCCTTATGTAGTGCACTACTTTTGACCAGGACCCATAGGGCTAGGGTGTAGGGAATAAGGTGCCATTTGGGACACATCCAGAGAGTAGTATCAGAGAGGCTGAGCGCTCTGGATCCCACAGGAGCCTTCTAATTACCTCCTATTGTGACCGAGCCCTTAGAGAGGCTGAGTAATCTAGTTAGGGTGACACTGACACAAGGGTGGCTCTTGTCAACTAGAAAAATCACTCAGAGAGATAGTTTGTTGACTAAAATCTTGATTTCTTTATAACAACATTCTGAAGGTCACAGCACAGGTCAAATACATAAGTCAAATACTTTTATACTTGAACTGTGCTTGATTTAGTTTGACCGGAAATATTTAAACGATGGAATGGTCTCAAGAGGACAAATTCCAAGATAAATCGAGCATAACTTAACATTTCTGACTATTATTAAAGTGTTTGTCAGAAGCATTTGCCAATTAGCCCCAGGTCTGGGTCTGTTACATGGACCACTGCTCCATTTCAACTCCAGCTACAGGTTGTGTCCCAAATGGCACCCTATTCCCTTTATGGGCCCTTGTCAAAAGTAGTGCACTACATAGGGAATAGGGTGCCATTTAGGACGTGGCTACAGAGGTGAGAGAGCAAGCCCAGAGAACATCCATTATAGAGGTGAATAGCGTATCTATCGGTCTTCTGGTTCTCTTCAAGGTCACGCTCCAGGCAGGCTGAAGAAACTATAAAGCCTGAAGACCATCCATGATCTCCTCTCATTCATCATCTCTAACCCTGAAACAGAGATAAGACAGGCTTTTGGACCAGTCAAGCTACACACACACACATACACACACACACACACACACACACACACTCAGCATCAGGTTTTTATTAAACTCTCTGGAAGGTGTGCTACTTAGTAGACATCACTCTGCTGGAGGTGTTCTAGAAAGTCAAACACTCACACACACACACCTTCACACTAAAGATGGTTTGATGCAGAGTTGCTGCAGCTGCTCTTTGTCTTGACACCTGGTCTGTGAGAATGAAGTGTAGCTCAACTCTTTCCCATGGGTAACACACAGACACTCCCATTGGTGTTTCTTATAGGGAGACAGAAGACAGAGGCAGGCAAAGGGCCAGGAGAGAATTACACACACAGACTCATGAACACACACACCGAGGCAGGAAGGACCAAGAAAGAGAACAGGCTGCAGGTCCTCACTGTGCTTCACAACTGCACACACACCCACACACTAACAAAAATAGTCACTGTTTTATCTCACCGGAAATAAAAAACTGGTACCTTATTAAAAAGTATACCGGTCGCCTCAACTGCAAATCAACTGAATGAAGGACACAACCAAGTGACAATTAAACTTATCCTGACAAATGACTTCTATCTTACTGAGATCTAAAACTGGCCACTGCCTTGAGACGTATCACAGTTCCCTACACTAATGAGAGAAGGAGAGTGAGACAAGTAGAGTATTCTGGCTTAAACAGGAGCTGCTTCATTGAGGTTTAGCTAGGCTCCAGTCTCTTCCTCATCTCTCTAACCCCTTTGGGGGGCGGCTCTGCGACAGACAAGGGCCTGGAGCTTAGAAGACTGCAGCTGGAGACAGAGGCTCTTCTGTGTTCATAGAAAACAACAGCCTCCCTGTCCCAACACTGTCACTGACCCTCTCATCTCTCCATCTCACTTTCTCTCAGTCCTTCTTTCCTTTAATATCTCCTTCTTTTCCCTGATCTACTGCTCTTCGTCTTCCCTCGTCCTCTCTATTTTGGATTTCTCTTTAGTCTCTCACACAAACGTTTCTTGCTTTCTTTTAGACCCCCTCCCTCTCTCCATCTCTCTCTCCATCTCTCTCTCCATCCTGTAGACTCTGATAATGAGAGAGTGTACCGTCTTGCTTCCCTGCACTCGTCTCTCAGAGCGAGGCGCTCCCTCGTTCCGATATAGCTTAAATCCTCCAGCGAAGCCCCAGCCCTAGCCCCACACACACAAACACAGCTCCACTCGCTGCTAACTCTAGCTCACTGGCCGGGAATAAATCCCGGAGCCGGCGGTCTCGCCTCTGAATGGACCCACACCCTGAAACCAAGCCCAGAACAAAACCCTGCTACACCAGTCCAACAGCAATGAACCCACAAGTCTACCTTAGTGGATGTGCAGCTATATCCCCATACACAAACACACACAGAGAAAGAGACACACATACACATGCACACTATCCCTGAAAAAGCTGGGGCCCCTCTTCCTAGATCAGCTACCCCCTCCCCACTACAGGAATTTCACATGCCAGTGATTTTGTTTTTCATAGCGTTGAAGGGTTGAAGGCGATTGCTCAGAATAGCATTTTCCTCACAAGCATATTTTACATGTCAACATCATTATGGCTGGCTGTCAGAGTGTGAGAGTGTCAAGGGTGCCTTCGGACCTATTCATTAAAACCCTTCAGCGTTATCTTGCAAAGTCTGAAGAGAGAAAAGGACTCTGTATTTTACATTTGCAACCTGGCCAGGCTTAAAATCAGTCCCCAAACTAACAGAATAAAGCTCAGTCCAACCTTCGGTAAGTCTCTCTCTGTAACACTGTTGACCAATTACACCCTGAACTTTATTCATGCCTCCGGCTAGGTCAATCCACACACATTTTCTTTCAAAACACACACACACACACTTCAAAAGTTCCTTGGTGTCGACCTTGCCTGCATCAATCCTCCTTTAAGCCCACTCCAGCAGTTCTCCCTAAGCCCTCTCTGTGTTTGATGCAGCTCCATCAGAGACCGAGAGGTCCATTGCCCTCTAGCCTTCCCTTGCCAGAGCCCCATGTAGTGACACAGCCCCTCCCTGTACCCCAGAGTCAGCAGGAGGTCAATCCTGAATCAGGGTTCCTCCACACTGGGAGAGCCCCAACCCCAGAGCCCCAGCAGTCCCATCCCATTGCCCCATGTACCCTTTCCAGAACCCCAGTCTCTCTCTCTCTATCTCAACCCTAGTGGCGTTAAGGCGTCAGCATGCGTCAGTTTGGCTGGCGGCTAGCCGAAGTCAGCTAGGCGAACCGAACGAGTGTTCTCGCATACTCCCTTAAAAGATCTTCGCTTGAAAAACTAGTATAGTACTGTTTGTCTATTTTGAGACACCGTCGCCAGTATACACTTCCTCAAAATAGTCAGAATTAATCTAAGATATCAAAATTGACAGATTTCTTGTTGTTTTTGCCGAGGAGATCTTAGTCGCGCAATTTTACTTCTAACTAATCAGCAGTATCTTTCAATGAAACAATGTGCATGAAAACGAGCTGTCTCTTGTTGAATGACAACAAAATACTTTATTGAAGAATCCCTACTGTTGACCAATCACCGACAAAGGGGCGTAGACTTCAGCTACCGGCTTCGGCTTGCCTCCAGAAAGAAATGTGCCCGAACAGCTGAAAAAACCCTCACCGAAGTCCAAAATGAACAAAAACATCATAAAATGTCGTCATAATATATGCACAAACTCTTCCAAACTATTTAGGCTGGGAAGCATGCAGACGCCTTTAGCAGGAGATCATGCCTGACTCAGGGTTCTTCCACACTGTGAGCACCAGAGACTAGGACCATAGCAGCTTCACAGCTCCCACTAGGGGGATTCTCCAGTCTGCAGTGCAGGGGAGCTGGCTGGTACTGCAGAAACTCACAGGATAGCTATACTTTTAAATGTCACTGCTTAATGAAGACTGAAACACTTTATATGGGGGGGGTGTAAGCATTTCTGTGTGTGTTTAGCAACAGCATGAACTATTAACATGTCTGTGTACTTTCTCATCCTGTTGCAAAGTAACTTTAGTTCCAGGCTGTAGTCTATTATTTCTTAGTGAGGTGCTGTGGTAAGGTAACTTTAGTTCCAGGCTGTAGTCTATTCTTTCTTAGTGAGGTGCTGTGGTAAGGTAACATTAGTTCCAGGCTGTAGTCTATTCTTTCTTAGTGAGGTGCTGTGGTAAGGTAACTTTAGTTCCAGGCTGTAGTCTATTCTTTCTTAGTGAGGTGCTGTGGTAAGGTAACTTTAGTTCCAGGCTGTAGTCTATTCTTTCTTAGTGAGGTGCTGTGGTAAGGTAACTTTAGTTCCAGGCTGTAGTCTATTCTTTCTTAGTGAGGTGCTGTGGTAAGGTAACTTTAGTTCCAGGCTGTAGTCTATTCTTTCTTAGTGAGGTGCTGTGGTAAGGTAGCTTTAGTTCCAGGCTGTAGTCTAGTATTTCTTAGTGAGGTGCTGTGGTAAGGTAACTTTAGTTCCAGGCTGTAGTCTATTATTTCTTAGTGAGGTGCTGTGGTAAGGTAACTTTAGTTCCAGGCTGTAGTCTATTATTTCTTAGTGAGGTGCTGTGGTAAGGTAACTTTAGTTCCAGGCTGTAGTCTATTATTTCTTAGTGAGGTGCTGTAAGGTAGCTTTAGTTCCAGGCTGTAGTCTATTATGTCTTAGTGAGGTGGTAAGGTAGCTTTAGTTCCAGGCTGTAGTCTATTATTTCTTAGTGAGGTGCTGTGGTAAGGTAGCTTTAGTTCCAGGCTGTAGTCTATTATTTCTTAGTGAGGTGCTGTGGTAAGGTAGCTTTAGTTCCAGGCTGTAGTCTATTAATTCTTAGTGAGGTGCTGTGGTAAGGTAACTTTAGTTCCAGGCTGTAGTCTATTCTTTCTTAGTGAGGTGCTGTGGTAAGGTAACTTTAGTTCCAGGCTGTAGTCTATTATTTCTTAGTGAGGTGCTGTGGTAAGGTAGCCTTAGTTCCAGGCTGTAGTCTATTATTTCTTAGTGAGGTGCTGTGGTAAGGTAACTTTTGTTCCAGGCTGTAGTCTATTATTTCTTAGTGAGGTGCTGTGGTTTCAAGTTTCAAGTTTCAGGCTGTAAGCAGTCCTGAAGGGGAGAGGATCCACATTTCCGGCCCAATTAAACACAAACAAATCAAGTAAATTAGGCAGCAAAGAGCTGAGGTAAGGATTTACTCTAAACCATAAAAAGCCCTTAGCCCTGGGCCAAGACAAGGGGAGATAGATGGTTTGTGTCCGTGTTTCACACAGTGAACAAGCAGAGGTAGAGGGAGGTAGAGGGAGGGAAACAGAGGGAGGTTGAGGGAGGGAAACTGAGGGAGGTAGTGGGAGGGAAACTGAGGAAGGTAGTGGGAGGTAGGCAGAGAGGCAGAGGGAAGGAGGGAGAGAGAGAGAGGGAGGTAGGTAGTACCCCATACAGGGCCAGGTGGTCCGTGAGGTGAAGAAAACACCCTGCATTAATGACTTCCCCTTGCTAATTCTCCCTCCCTCTCGTCTTCTCATTAATTCACTCTCTCCTCTCATCCCTTTCTTCTCTCCTCTGCTGATCACTCTGTTTGATGTGTTTAATCCCTCTCCAGCTGATTCTTAATGAAACAACGTCCAGCGACACAAGGGCTCTGCTGTGGGGTGGCATCACATCCCAGGCTAGAGGGATATAGGGACAGGGGCGGGAAAGGGATGCACAGATTGATATGTCGGAGAGGGTTAAGGAGCTTGTTACTCTACCCCTCTTCCTGTCGCTCATGAAAGAGAGAGAGAGAGAAAACCTGTCACTCCTGACAGTAACCCTTATCTGCGGTTCTAATTAATCGTTGTCGAACCCTCCCCCTACTTTGCTTCTCATTGTCCTGTCTCAACAATAGAGATTTGGATGTCCCCATTAGGACAGGTTTAGTCCTTCACAGAGCTGTGACAAGGAAATCTCTCTCTCGCTCCCTCTCTTTCCCTCTCTGTCTCTCTCTTGCTTTGTGTGATTGACAGGTTTAATTAAGAGCAAGTGAATGATAGAGTTGGCAACGGTAGGGTAGGGAGGAATGAGGGGGATAAGAAACAATACAGACAATATGAATATCAAATATGAAAACAATACATAGCCTAGTTTCCTCAGTCACATCATACGATTATAAATGGCTGTTCTGTCTGGGGCTGGGAACAAACGAACACACACACACACACACACACACACACAGGGAACAAAAGCCCACTGGGCGTGGCAGTGTAGAGAATTAAGCTTGCTTTATTTATGTATAAAGTGTCCCTGAAGAGTGACAGTGACAAACACGTTACACAGTATGTTACTCTCCTACTCTAACTTTGGCTCATTGGCTTTGTCCTCTCACACTGCTAACAGACAGACTGTTGACACAGAGGCATAATATACAGTGCCTTCAGAAAGTATTCATACCCCTTGACTTATTCCACATTTTGTTGTGTTATAGCCTGAATTCTACATGGATTAAATAGCTTTTTTGTTTTACCCATCTACACACAATACCCCATAATGACAACGTGAAAATATGTTTTTAGAAATGTTTGCTAATTTATTGAAAATTAAATAGAGAAATATCTCATTTACATAAGTATTCACACCCCTGATTCAATGTTATAATCACCTTTGGCAGCGATTACAGCTGTGAATCTTTCTGGGTAAGTCTCTAAGAGCTTTGCACACCTGTACACATTATTATGTTAAACAATTCTTCAAGCTCTGTCAAGCTGGTTGTTGATCATTGCTCGACAGCCATTTTAAAGTAATTTTTGCCATAGATTTCCAAGCCGATTTAAGTCAAAACTGGAACTAGGCGACTCAGGAACATTCAATGTCATCTTGGTAAGCAACTCCAGTGTATATTTGGCCTTGTGTTTTAGGTTATTGTCCTGCTGAAAAGTGAAAAGTGAATTTGTCTTCCTGTGTCTGTTGGAAAGCAGACAGAGTCAGGTTTTCCTCTAGGATTTAGACTGTGCTTAGCTCTATCCCATTTCTTTTATAAAAATAAAAAAACATTTTTTGCAGTATTACTTAAGTACATTGTTGAAAACAGGATGCATGTTTTGGAGTATTTTTATTCTGTACAGGCTTCCTTCTTTTCACTCTTTCATTTAGGTTAGTATTGTGGAGTATAACAGCCATTGAACTCCGTAACTGTTTTAAAGTCACTATTATCCTCATGGTGAAATCCCTAAGTGGTTTCCTTCCTCTCCGGCAACTGAGTTAGGAAGGACACCTGTATCTTTGTAGTGACTGAGTGTATTGATACACCATCCAAAGTATAATTAATAACTTCACAATGCTCAAAGGAATATTCAATGTCTGCTTTTTTACCGATATACCAATAGGTGCCCTTCTTTGCGAGGCATTGGAAAACCTCCCTGGCGTTTTTGGTTGAATCCGTGTTTGAAATTCACTGCTCGACTAAGGGACCTTATAGATAATTGTATGTGTGGGGTACAGAGATGAGGTAGTCATTCAAAAATCATGTTAAACACTATTATTGCACACAGAGTGAGTCCATGCAACTTATTATGTGACTTGTTAAGCACATTTTTACCCCTGAACTTATTTAGGCTTGCCATAACAAAGGGGTTGAATACTTAAAAACACAATTCCACTTTGACATTATGGGGTAGTGTGTAGGCCAGTCACACAAAATCTCAATTGAATCAATTTAAATGTATATCTATTGAATCAATTTATATCTATTGAATCAATTTTTACAGTATATCTATTGTGTTCGACTTTACAATATAAATAGCAATGTACAATATGGGAATGATACATCTCTGCAAAGCCCTGGCAATAGACTACACCTCTTCCTCCTTTTCCTCGACAACATTACCTCCTCACCACTGATTCTCAACACAGGGGCCCCGCAAGGGTACGTCCTCAGTCCCCTCCTATACTCCCTGTATACCACACGGATACCGTGGTGAAGAAGGCACGACAGTAACTCTCTATCTGTATCATCCTCCTCCTCTTCAACCCTCTCTTTCGTTTTCTCTTATGAACCAAGCAAGCGAGGGACCCGCTCTAAATGAATAGAGGGCTTGCCTACACAGTCTCCAGAGCCCCTGATGTGTTCAACTGTAAGAAAATGAATTTTCTGCTTCATGTGGTTAATATAGTAACATTGGCAAGGAGTACAGTGAGGGAAAAAAGTATTTGATCCCCTGCTGATTTTGTACGTTTGCCCACTGACAAAGAAATGATCAGTCTATAATTTTAATGGTAGGTTTATTTGAACAGTGAGAGACAGAATAACAACAACAAAATCCAGAAAAATGCATGTAAAAAATGTTATAAATTGATTTGCATTTTAATGAGGGAAATAAGTATTTGACCCCCTCTCAATCAGAAAGATTTCTGGCTCCCAAGTGTCTTTTATACAGGTAACGAGCTGAGATTAGGAGCACACTCTTAAAGGGAGTGCTCCTAATCTCAGCTTGTTACCTGTATAAAAGACACCTGTCCACAGAAGCAATCAATCAATCAGATTCCAAACTCTCCACCATGGCCAAGACCAAAGGATGTCAGGGACAAGATTGTAGACCTACACAAGGCTGGAATGGGCTACAAGACCATCGCCAAGCAGCTTGGTGAGAAGGTGACAACAGTTGGTGTGATTATTCGCAAATGGAAGAAACACAAAATAAATGTAAATCTCCCTCGGCCTGGGGCTCCATGCAAGATCTCACCTCGTAGAGTTGCAATGATCATGAGAACGGTGAGGAATCAGCCCAGAACTACATGGGAGGATCTTGTCAATGATCTCAAGGCAGCTGGGACCATAGTCACCAAAGAAAACAATTGGTAACACACTACGCCGTGAAGGACTGAAATCCTGCAGCGCCCGCAAGGTCCCCCTGCTCAAGAAAGCACATATACAGGCCCGTCTGAAGTTTGCCAATGAACATCTGAATGATTCAGAGGAGAGCTGGGTGAAAGTGTTGTGGTCAGATGAGACCAAAATGGAGCTCAGGGGATCAAATACTTTTTTCCCTCACTGTATGTTCTTCTGAAACAGAAAGAAAAGAAACAAGCAACTGGTGTGGAAGTCTGCTTCTTCTGATATAATTAAACACACACACACCACTTTCTAGGTCAATGTACAGGGAGAGAGGTCTCTCGTAAAGCTCCTTCAAAAACAACATACAGTATGTCCCTCTCTGTTGCAGCAGTACACCACAAGGGACAACTAAAACACTACACATGTTACTGTCTAAGCCAGGAGACAGGTAATCAATGGCCTCATCCCCTGTGTCTGGCAGCCGTGTGTGTAAGCGTGTGAGCACGTGCATGGGACATTCAGATATCCAAATAGTCTATGTCTATCCTGGTGCCCTGATCACAACACCATCTGTCTCCCCAGACACGGGCGTGGGGCGGTAGGATTAGGGTTAGAGGGCATGAGGGCACGAGGGCACACATGCATGATAACCGAGTGATCAGGGGAGTCCTCTCACACCCCCTGCCTACCTCCTCCAAACCCTTAACTTAATCCCCAGGCATCAAGACCAGACATAGAAACAGTGAAACAGAAATGAGACCACCAGCTGATTTCCTAGCTGTTTTCTCAGACAGCTTGCAATGTGGTGATCAATAGCTCCTACTCCTCCCATTCCTTTCCTCTGTCTCTCTTTATTTCTCCCTCACCCCCATCTCCCTCTCTTCCGCTCTCTCACTCTCTCCCACTATCTGCCTCCTTTTCTCTGCCTTGGTCTCTCCCTATCCCTCTAGCTATCAACGTGTAAAATGCTGACCCTCATACAGTGGGGAGAACAAGTATTTGATACACTGCCGATTTTGCAGGTTTTCCTACTTACAAAGCATGTAGAGGTCTGTCATTTTTATCATAGGTACAAAAATCCAGAAAATCACATTGTATGATTTTTAAGTAATTAATTTGCATTTTATTGCATGACATAAGTATTTGATCACCTACCAACCAGTAAGAATTCCGGCTCTCACAGACCTGTTAGTTTTTCTTTAAGAAGCCCTCCTGTTCTCCACTCATTACCTGTATTAACTGCACCTGTTTGAACTCGTTACCTGTATAAAAGACACCTGTCCACACACTCAATCAAACAGACTCCAACCTCTCCACAATGGCCAAGACCAGAGAGCTGTGTAAGGACATCAGGGATAAAATTGTAGACCTCCACAAGGCTGGGATGGGCTACAGGACAGTAGGCAAGCAGCTTGGTGAGAAGGCAACAACTGTTGGCGCAATTATTAGAAAATGGAAGAAGTTCAAAATGACGCTCAATCACCCTCAGTCTGGGGCTCCATGCAAGATCTCATCTCGTGGGGCATCAATGATCATGAGGAAGGTGAGGGATCAGCCCAGAACTACACGGCAGGACCTGGTCAATGACCTGAAGAGAGCTGGGACCACAGTCTCAAAGAAAACCATTAGTAACACACTACGCCGTCATGGATTAAAATCCTGCAGCGCACGCAAGGTCCCCCTGCTCAAGCCAGCGCATGTCCAGGCCCGTCTGAAGTTTGCCAATGACCATCCAGAGGAGGAATTGGAGAAGGTCATGTGGTCTGATGAGACAAAAATATCGCTTTTTGGTCTAAACTCCACTCGCCATGTTTGGAGGAAGAAGAAGGATGAGTACAACCCCAAGAACACCATCCCAACTGTGAAGCATGGAGGTGGAAACATCATTCTTTGGGGATGCTTTTCTGCAAAGGGGACAGGACGACTGCACCGTATTGAGGGGAGGATGGATGGGGCCATGTATCGCGAGATCTTGGCCAACAACCTCCTTCCCTCAGTAAGCGCATTGAAGATGGATCGTGGCTGGGTCTTCCAGCATGACACGACCCAAAACACACAGCCAGGGCAACTAAGGAGAGGCTCCGTAAGAAGCATCTCAAGGTCCTGGAGTGGCCTAGCCAGTCTCCAGACCTGAACCCAATAGAACATCTTTGGAAGGAGCTGAAAGTCCGTATTGCCCAGCGACAGCCTCGAAACCTGAAGGATCTGGAGAAGGTCTGTATGGAGGACTGGGCCAAAATCCCTGCTGCAGTGTGTGCAAACCTGGCAATAAGCAGGCACACAGCGGTTGCTGTTTCACACTGCAGAGCTGCTGAGCACACACAGACACACACACACCTAGCTGCAGAGCCATCCATACTGATCACAGGGGGTCAAACCTCTCCTTCACACCATCCGCAGTGCCCGTGTGAGCTCTGTGTGTGTGTGTGTGTGTGTATGTATGTACAGTACCAGTCAAAAGTTTGGACACACCTACTCATTCAAGGGTTTTTAATTATTTTTTACTATTTTCTTCATTGTAGAATAATAGTGAAGACATCAAAACTATGAAATAACACATATGGAATCATGTAGTAACCAAAAAAGTGTTAAACAAATCCAAATATATTTTAGATTCTTCAAAGTAGCCACCCTTTGCCTAGACGACCGCTTTGCATACTCTTGGCATTCTCTCAACCAGCTTCACCTGGAATGCTTTTCCAACGGTCTTGAAAGAGTTCCCACATATGCTGAGCACTTGTTAGCTGCTTTTCCTTCACTCTGCGGTCCAAATCATCCAAAACCATCTCAATTGGGTTGAGGTCGGGTGATTGTGGAGGCCAGGTCATCTGATGCAGCACTCCATCACTCTCCTTCTTGGTCAAATAGCCCTTACACATCCTGGAGGTGTGTTGGGTCATTGTCCTGTTGAAAAACAAATTATAGTCCCACTAAGCGCAAACCATATGGGATGGCGTATCGCTGCAGAATGCTGTGGTAGCCATGCTGGTTAAGTGTGCCTTGAATTCTGAATAAATCACTGACAGTGTCACCAGCAAAGCACCCCCACACCATCACACCTCCTCCTCCATGCTTCACGATGGGAACTACAGATGCGGAGATCATCTGTTCACCTACTCTACGTCTCACAAAGACATGGCAATTGGAACCACAAATCTCACATTTGGACTCATCGGACAAAAGGACAGATTTCCACCGGTCTAATGTCCATT
Organism: Coregonus clupeaformis; assembly: GCF_020615455.1. Lineage (NCBI taxonomy): Eukaryota > Metazoa > Chordata > Actinopteri > Salmoniformes > Salmonidae > Coregonus > Coregonus clupeaformis. Next base: position 38,743,042 of record NC_059199.1, read on the forward strand.
GCTCGTGTTTCTTGGACCAAGCAACTCTCTTATTATTATTGGTGTCCTTTAGTAGTATATTCTTTGCAGCAATTTGACCATGAAGGCCTGATTCACTCAGTCTCCAATGAACAGTTGATGTTGAGATATGTGTGCTAATTGAACTGTGAAGAATTTATTTGGGCTGCAATTTCTGAGGCAGGTAACTCTAATGAACTTATCCTCTGCAGCAGAGGTAACTCTGGGTCTTCCTTTCCTGTGGCGGTCCTCATGAGAGCCTGTTTCATCATAGCACTTGATGGTTTTTGCGATTGCACTTGAAGAAACTTTCAAAGTTCTTGAAATGTTCTGGATTGACTGACCTTCACGTCTTAAAGTAATGATGGACTGTCGTTTCTCTTTGCTTATTTGAGCTGTTCTTGCCATAATATGGACTTGGTATTTTACTAAATAGGGTTATCTTCTGTATACCACCCCTACCTTGTAACAACACAACTGATTGGCTCAAACGCATTAAGGAAAGCAATTCCACAAATTAACTTTTAACAATGCACACCTGTTAATTGAAATGCATTTCAGGTGACTACCTCATGAAGCTGGTTGAAAGAATGCCAAGAGTGTGCAAAGCTGTCATCAAGGCAAAGGGTGGCTACTTTGAAGAATCTAAAATATATTTTGATTTGTTTAACACTTTTGGTTACTACATGATTCCATAGTGTTGATGTCTTCACTATTATTCTACAATAAACAAAAATAAATAAAAACCCTTGAATGAGTAGGTGTGTCCAAATGTTTGACTGGTACTGTCTCTCTCTGTGTGTGTGTGTGTATATATAATATAAGGGCCCCTCATTGTCAATGGCAGGTTTTCACAACATCTCATCTTTTCCCTTCCAAACTTTTAATATCTCTCTGAAACGCTGCACAGGTACACTCCAAAGCCCAGAGGTTTGATAACTCTAAACGTGTACTTTGTAAACTTTAATATCTCCTACAGCAGCTAGGGGACCAAACCCTCCCCTAGGGATCTTCCTTATCATAGAGGGGCCTTTTTAAGGTCATGCTATAACTGAGGCTGTTATCATTAAGAGCGTAGGATAAAGTCAGTAGTACATATCTCAACACAAGTTCATCTGCACTTAACAGCCAACATTTATTACAACAGGGATTATTATTTTCATACGGTGGAAGAGGGAAATGGAATGATAAAACATAAGATAAATAAATGCAGATGGAGGAGGGGAAGGAGAGGAGGTGAGGGAGAAAGGGTAAGATACGGAGACATAGAGGAGCAAGAACTGGAGAGAAAAACTATAAGAAATTGCTTGTCGTGGCCCTCTATACCCCAGAGATATGGGAAAGACTTGGAAAGTAGCGACTCGCGATGGATGTTTTTATTCGAGTTTGGTCCAATTGTCACCTCCATCTTAAAAGACATTTGTTGACGCTTTGACAGTGCTGCCAGAATGCATTATGCATGTAAACTTTGACCCAGGGACTAGTCGCAGATCCAGTTGCCATGGTTACAGCTGCACACAGCAGAAAATTGACCAACCCAACAGTTGTGTTTTTTTGTCGCTGTCAACGACAGCATGAACTGTCATCCATCAGACTGGTGGGCAGGTCAGGTCAGGGCAGACTGGCAGTTTAATGGCTAGAGAACAGTCATTGGAAATACTTGGCTGAGCTACAGAAAGTAAACATACCTTCAGATGGAGGCGAGGAATATTCATAAAGAACTATTCATGAACGTCTGTGGCTATAGCTGAGCGAGTGGCATCTGACAGAAGTAATCAGACCAGGTGACAGTCCTGGGAGATGCTAAATGGTCAGAGATCATATCACATCAGAGCTACTGACACTTAATGGACAGACATCACAGCAGAGTTGTTGTCTGTGGTGTATACACAGTGTACAAAACATTAGGAACACCTTCCTAATATTGAGTTTCAACCCCTTTTGCCCTCGAAACAGCCTCAATTCATCAGGGCATGGACTCTACAAGGTGTCGAAAGTGTTCCACAGGGATGCTGGCCAATGTTGACTCCAATGCATCCCACAGTTGTGTCAAGTTGGCTGGATGTCCTTCAGGTGGTGGACCATTCTTGATACACGCAGGAAACTGTTGACTGTGAAAAACCCAGCCGCGGTGCAGTTATTGACACACTTAAACTGGTGCGCCTGGCACCTACTAACATACCCCGTTCAAAGGCACTTCCCATTCACCCTCTGAATGGCACACATAAACAATCCATGCCTCAATTGTCTCAAGGCTTAAACATCCTTCTTTAACCTGTCTCTTCCCCTTCATCTACACTGATTGAAGTGGATTTAACAAGTGACATCAATAAGGGATCATAGCTTTCACTTGTATTCACCTGGTCAGTCTGTGTCATGGAAAGAGCAGGTGTTCCTAATGTTTTGTACACTCAGTGTATCTCCTTTCAGGTAGCATCCCACTACGACTACACCACCACAGCCACTCCTAATAAACAAATGACAGACAATACAACTCTCTCACTCTTCTGCAGTGTAGCTCCATAATTCTCTTTTTAATCATATCGGCAATGATTCCAGCTCCATCAATCTCAGCAAATGATCCTTAACAAAACCCATAAAGAATATGAATGATTTGGACCGATGTGGAATTTCAATTACTTCGTTCTTATGAATTTAGTTTGTTAGATAAATGTGACACTTGCCAGGCTCTTGATTAGAGACACAACAACGTGTGTGTTCCAAATGGCACCCTATTACCAATATACCCTATGGGCCCTGGTCAAAAGTAGTGCACTATGTAGGGAATAGGGTGCTATTTGGGACGTAGACCACTACAGTCATATATTTACACTAATGCGGTTATTCTCACTAGAACCAGGTGCTTAATTAGTTGCTATTGAAGCATAACTCACATTAGATATGAGCTCATTAGACAGTTTGAAAAACTCAAACGAGAGAGAAAAAGAGAAATAGATAAAAAGAGAGATTGAGAGAGAAAAGGGAGAGAAGGAGAGAGGCAGGAAAGAGAAAGAGAGAAAAGAGAGGGAGAGAGTGGCAGGGAGAGAGAGAAAGAGAGGCGCTCGCAGTCACTTGCACGTGTTGGGACTCAGCTCAGCGTTCTCTCTGCATATCTGTCACAGACGCCAACTTTTCAAAGAGAGGGATAACCAACCGCTTTTAGAACAGTTGATTTGTCACAGACACACTGAATTTATTCTCTGCTTCATCCACAATCCTGCTGAGTCCTTTTAATCTACCCTGACCTCCTCCTCATCCACAAAACATTCAAATATCAATCTAAAAGAGAAACATGCACTCTAAAAACTTGAAATCTGCTCTTTCAGTCAGTTGTTTGACTGATGACAGGCGTCACAGAAACGAATAACTGAAGACAATGGCGATCTGAATCACTAAGTTTATTACAGATACTAAGTCTTTTGCCTCTTGTATTAAATAAGCGCGTCTTATCCAGAATGTCTAAACGCGTTAAGGAATCTGAGCTGTAGTGTTGTGTAGTGTTGGGCCTGTTGGCCCACAGCCATCTGTCTAACACAGTGGCGTTCAGGGCCTCAGCAACACATTATTGGTTAGCTAGCTAACACCTGGAGAAGCAATGTGACAGATGAGCAGAGCTGAGAGGAGAGGGACCCCCCCACTTCCTGTTTCCATGGGCCCCTGCATGACGGGGGCGTCGAGCAATAGGGGAACGCTGTCAGCTCCGTTCAGGGAGTGTGGCGGTGACGGGCGTTATGGCGATGGCAGGTGGACGCGCTGCTGCTGTGACACGGTAGCGGGGAGTAATCGTGGGTGATCAGCGTCAGAGACAAGGCACCGTGACGCTAGGGCGACATGTCTAACTGACAACCAGCTACTTGAACGAGAGGCCTCCCTGTCTCTGACTAGCTGAACCACTGCCTGGCTGTCTGCCTGTCTGCTAAAAGATCAAACTCTAAAGGATACTTCTGAAAGTGAGCACACAAAGCTGGCATGTCTGCCCCTTGCTGTGCACCACACACACACACACACACACACAGTGGCATGCACACACACACACACACCCCTCTCTATCGATCTCTCTCTGACACTCACAAACACTTTGTCTCTCTTTTTCAAACACACACACACACAGACAGACACATCCTCACAGAAAGACACACACACACACACACACACACAGTGAACGTCTCCGCCAGTCAGTGTTTAATTGCTGACTTTTACATTAAAGATCTGATTCAAGTTCTCTCCTGGACAGACAGAAATAACAGAACAACAGCATGTGAAAACGTGTCATTTCCTTGACTGTTTGCGTCCATAGACACACACACACACACACACACACACACACACACGCACGCACGCACGCACGCACACACACACACACACACACAACGTGCTCTCAATGAAAGTGCTATCCACTAACGGACTGAGCTGCTTTTAGGGACTATAGGGAACAATGGTATTTAACTGGGAGGCTTGGACATTAATGTCTGTCAGGAACAACACAGCATTACTTCATCTCTCCTCCTCCTCCTCCTCCTCACACTCCCTCCACCTCTCCTCTTGTCCTCCTCACACTTCCTGCATTCTACCAATCCCCACAGCTCCCTCTGCCAAACATCCCCACTGCCGAGAACCAGCCCCGACCGGGAACGATAAGGGGAAATCACTTTTAGATAAAAAGAGAAAGAAAATATATACACTACTGGTCAAAAGTTTTAGAACACCTACTCATTCAAGGGTTTTTCTTTATTTTTACTATTTTCTACATTGTAGAATAATAGTGAAGACATCAAAACTATGAAATAGCACATATGGAATCATGTAGTAAACAAAAAAGTGTTAAACAAATCAACATTTATTTAATTTTTGAGATTCTTCAACTAGCCACCCTTTGCCTTGATGACAGCTTTGCACACTCTTGGGTGACCGGCAGTGCATATACAGTTGAAGTTGAAAGTTTACATACACTTAGGTTGGAGTCATTAAAACTCGTTTTTCAACCACTCCACAAATTTCTTGTTAACAAACTATAGTTTTGGCAAGTCGGTTAGGACATCTACTTTGTGCATGACACAAGTAATTTTTCCAACAATTGTTTACAGACAGATTATTTCACTGTATCTCAATTCCAGTGGGTCAGAAGTGTACATACACTAAGTTGACTGTGCCTTTAAACAGCTTGGAAAATTCCAGAAAATGATGTCATGGCTTTAGAAGCTTCTGATAAGCTTATTGACATCATTTGAGTCAATTGGAGGTGTACCTGTGGATGTATTTCAAGGCCTACCTTCAAACTCAGTGCCTCTTTGCTTGACATCATGAAATCAGCCAAGGGAGCAATTTCCAAACGCCTGAAGGTACCACGTTCATCTGTACAAACAATAGTACGCAAGTATAAACACCATGGGACCACGCAGCCGTCATACCGCTCAGGAAGGAGACACGTTCTGTCTCCTAGAGATGAACGTACCTTGGTGCAAAAAGTGCAAATCAATCCCAGAACAACAGCAAAGGACCTTGTGAAGATGCTGGAGGAAACAGGTACAAAAGTATCTATATCCACAGTAAAACGCGTCCTATATTGACATAACCTGAAAGGCCGCTCAGCAAGGAAGAAGCTACTGCTCCAAAACCGCCAGAAAAAAAGCCAGACTACGGTTTGCAACTGCACATGGGGACAAAGATCATACTTTTTGGAGAAATGTCCTCTGGTCTGATGAAACAAATATATAACTGTTTGACCATAATGACCATCGTTATGTTTGGAGGAAAAAGGGGGTCTTGCAAGCTGAAGAACACCATCCCAACCGTGAAGCATGGGTGTGGCAGCATCATGCTGTGGGGGTGCTTTGCTGCAGGAGGGACTGGTGCACTTCACAAAATAGGAATGAGGAAGGAAAATTATGTGGATATATTGAAGCAACATCTCAAGACATCAGTCAGGAAGTTAAAGCTTGGTCGCAAATGGGTCTTCCAAATGGTCAATGACCCCAAGCATACTTCCAAAGTTGTGGCAAAATTGCTTAAGGACAACAAAGTCAAGTTATTGGAGTGGCCATCACAAAGCCCTGACCTCAATCCTATAGAAAATGTGTGGGCAGAACTGAAAAAGCGTGTGCGAGCAAGGAGGCCTACAAACCTGACTCAGTTACACCAGCTCTGTCAGGAGGAATTGGCCAAAATTCACCCAACTTATTGTGGGAAGCTTGTGGAAGGCTACCCGAAACGTTTGACCCAAGTTAAACAATTTAAAGGCAATGCTGCCAAATACTAATTGAGTGTATGTAAACTTCTGACCCACTGGGAAAGTGATGAAAGAAATTAAAGCTGAAATAAATAATTCTCTCTACTATTATTCTGACATTTCACATTCTTAAAATAAAAGTGGTGATCCTAACTGACCTAAAACAGGGAATTTTTACTAGGAGTAAATGTCAGGAATTGTGAAAAACTGAGTTTAAATGTATTTGGCTAAGGTGTATGTAAACCTCCGACTTCAACTGTATATTTGAGTGACTAACTGAAGTCCTATACAAAAGGCAGCAGAGTTTTGCCAAGTCCTATGCCTATTTCCAGCTGAACTGATGGACTTCTTCAGATGCCACCATAAAGGTCCTCAACTCTGGTGATTAAAATCTAATTTCAAGCAACTTAGAATTCATGTTGAACATTGGCTTTGCCAATAAATAAGTTGGACTGCAAGCTGAATGACGAACCTAATAACTACCTAACTAGTTGAGGTGCCAAGAGTTGTGGCAATTAAACTGTGTGTGTGTGCGTGTGTGAGATAGGGAATGCTTTGGTGAGTCATTCTATCTACACGCCTGACTGATTCATGGTGAGACCGTTTCTTCCAGGGTGTGTTGACCTGTCGGTTTGAGGTGAGGGCTCCGTATCAGTCAGGCATTCAAACCTGGCTCTTTTGCAGCAGAGAGGAAGAGGCGAAGCAAGAGGTTTCACTCGACAAAATCTGTCTAAAATAAGCCCCATGCGTTTCTATGGGCTTATTTTGGACTTAAGCTTTTCGCCTGCCTTCCCGCCTTTGGGACAATGACTTCCATTGTTAGGGCGGAGACATGAGCATCTCGTCATTATATACAGATCTCTGTTTGCAGTCACGTTGCTCTTTTGACAAAGTATATATACAGTGCTGCTTGAAAGTATTTGAACCCTACAGGGCTGGTCATTATTTTGCTATAAAATATTAAAATAAACATAAAATCCTTATCTAAACCCCAATTCATAATAAAGACATTCCAAGTAAATGACAGAAACAAAATAATGATATATTTTCATTGTTTATTTAACAGAAACTCAGACTTGATGTGTCCAAAAATATGTGAACCCCTTCAGTCAATAGCTTGTGGCACCTCCATTAGCAGCGATAACTTGGACTAAACGTCTCCTATAGCTAGTAATCAGTCTCTGACATCTGTTTTGAGGGATTTTTGCCAACTTCTCCTTACAGAATTCAGCCAATTGCGTGAGGTTTGAGAGGTGTCTGGCATGAACTGTCAGGACTTTGACAATCCAAAACACAAATCTTCAAACTGAAAAGATATCAGGTGATTTTGTCAAACTTGTGAGGCTCTCCATGCTCATTAGTTTCTAATTTAACATATTTGCTGCTACTTCACTCAATCCCGTTTTCAAAGTCTCCATTCCTAACGGTTTTACATTCCTTGAGACAAACCAGAAATGTTTCCTTGGCCATGTATTCCCAGATTTTCCTAAAACAGACACACATTTGGTCTCTCGTTTCTGCATGATAAAAATTTAGCATGAGCCAAAGGAGTAGCCAATAGGCCCGCTTCAATTAGCTTGTTCAGTGCAGCGGAAGGGTGCCCCCAAAAAAGATTAATGTAGGCTACACTGTCCCGCAAAATCATCCATTTGTCCCGCATTTGGGTATATTAAATGTAGTCACCCTAGGTGAGGGAAGAAAGCAGTTCGTGTCTAAAGATGTCTGTCCATTAAAGCTGTCAAATAAAAAATACAATAAAAAAAAAAGTGACTTCTCTCCCTCTCTCTAGTCAGGCGAAGAGGTGTTAGAGCTAGACAGATTAAAGCCTTCATAGGGATGGAAGGAAAAGTACAGATCAGCAAAAGAAAAGCATCAAAATACTTTTAGTAAGAGAGAAGTTCTATTTCACATATCAGTGGCCCAAAAAAACATCAAACAAACAAATAATAAGAAGGAACCAACCAGATAAACTTCCATCACTCTTCTCTCTGTGTTTGTGATCCAATTTTCTCCTTTTCAACCTTTGTTCCCCAAAAGAGAGCTTAGTGAGTGTTGAACCGTTTTCTGTATGATTACAAATCTGACCGATCCACACCCCTGCACACAGCACAGCCAGCACTTCTATAGCCCCTCGTCCTTGGTATAACCCTCAGCCTGGACCCCACCCTCGCCAATCAGAAAAAGAAGAAGACCCTCCCATCCCCTCTCTTGACCTTAGTATAACCCCCATCAGAGTGTGTTCCCAAGTGGTCTCCCTTCCCACGTTCAACCTCTACACCCCCAATCATGGGGTGTTTCACACCGTGGCTGCATGTCAATACTGAGAGAGTAGGAGACATAGGGGCCTCCCAGATTAAATTACCTTCTCTACTACCCTAACTCCTCTGTGCCACACACACACACACACAGACATTCACACACACACACACACACACACTCACACACTCACACACTCACACACACACACACACACTCAAACTAACAGGTGCTGCTATGCAGTGATCTGACAAGGAGTGCTTTTACCCCAGCAAATCTACTCAATCAGGTAGCACTCAGAGGGTGCAACATGCAACTATAGGGAAAGCAAGCCCTGCTCAGCCTCAACCAGGTATTGGAAAAGCAATAAGAAAGGCCTGGAGCAATAGACCCGTGTGTGTTAGCGCAATCAGACACAGACTGCCTCAGCAGTAAGGTATAAGTGTACTATAAACAGATCACTACGGCAGGCAGCTTCACCTACTGTACAGCTACAGTCCACAGATAATAGTGGGGTTCCGTTTGCAATGTTGTTGGGTGAGGTTATGTGATCAAGCAACTCCATGCTCTAACCCTTCTTCTCGGAGGCCATTTTTATTGACAGTTTTGGTGCCAGGGGGCCTGGATGTTTCTTTGGAAGCCACTGCATGTGCACCACCTGGGAAAAATCTAGGGGAAACATTGCTATGGAGGGAGCGGGAATGCATACAGACAGTTATATGTGGTATACTATAACAGTAACTAGTAAATGTTCTGCTTGGCTTGTCTGTAGGAGATACCCAGCAGTGCCAGAGTATTTATAACATACAACTGTCGCATGGAGAATGCTCCCACAGGGGCTGGGTTTCCAATACACTATTTTAGTATAGAGACACTATTACACTGTCTTAGTACTATGTCATGTAAAGTCAATCATAGACATGGCCACGCCCCTGCCTTGCTAATAAACACTTTCACTGCTAATACTCAGGTTTAGCTAAGCTGGGATGGCACTAGGGGGAATTTTTCCTTTCAATACATTTTTCTTGGCAACTAAACTACTGTGGATTCCACAATGAAAACAATACAGATAGCTCACAAAAAACACTGCTGTAGGCCTCCCAGACCTGTCGCTGCAGGATTAAAAACACACATTGAGATTGTATTAGATATCATGACAGTGAAACTGCTGCATAAAGCATTGTTGGACCATGGTATGTGCCCTGAATAAAAAATAAATGTGTTTACAGGTGAAGAACACTCACAATATTGAGCGCAAACTTTAAAACGTTATATTATAATGAAAACTGTGTGTGTGTGTGCGTGTGCGTGTGTGTGTGATAGCGAACTCAATTATTTCGCTCTTCCATCAATCAAATCACAGCACATAAAGTAACATTTTTTTTATCAGCAGGTTAGAACGTCATGACTGTTAATCGAATTGACCATTAACAGAAACATTCTCATCTCATGATGTAGCTTAAGCTCAAACAACCGATAACAGCATTTATATTCCAACAGCATTTATATTCCAATTTAATTGATTGATCAGAATCCCTTAATTATGACAATAACATTTTCTATTTTGTCCTTTATTTTTCTATCCTACTATTTTGTACTTTATCTTTCTATCCTGCATTTCGGAAAAACTTGAGACCGATGTTAGGGAAACCATTCCAACCTGAGAAATGATAAATATGAGGTTACTGCCTGGTATGCCATCACTTTACTACACTTCTTCACTGCCCGTGCCACCGGTAACAAAATATTGCGACACTTGACACTGCAACCTATGAAGAACAGACAACTGAACTTAACTCAACATTGCACATTTTCCGATAGCCTCAAAAGACACTGCGTAGCCTATTCCGACAAGTCACAGACTCGAAATGATTGAAAAAGCTATTATATTTCCAACAACTAAAACAATGCTACTTCATTGGAAGTTCTGTTCAGAAATAAGACGCGACCGTCCGACCAAATTATGAGAACAGCTATTTTCACAACATTTAAAGAATACAACTAAAACGATTAATAGCACTCTAAATTCCCCGTTATTAGGCGACATGTTTATTACAGTGTAGAATAACGTGCCCAGTGCCCACAAATGCCACATACAGCCCAGCCAACTGTCCTTTCCCAGGTGCGCAGCAGCGCAATGCCTGACTCCCAAGAAACAAAAACGTTGTTTTCTTTACCTGTTGGCCCTTGGTCCATTGTATCAGCGTAGATCCCGACGACCAGCATCAGTAGAAACACTCTGGTATACATTTTAACGTTTTAGTCCAGCTCGCGTTATCAGAAATCCTTGTAATGAGTGACTACGGCAGGACTGTAACAAAGTTGTCTGCTCGAGCCCCATTGACTGCTATTTCCTCGTTGAAGCGAGTGCCTGCCTGCCTGCCTCCCTCCCTCCATGCGAAATACATTGGCAATTTGAGCCGCTACAGCTGACGTAGGGGGCAAAGAATTTAAAAAGAACCCTTACTTCACTTTGCGCCACCAATCAAGTGGTCAAATACAGGTCTACAGCGCCACCATGTGGTTGCTTTGTATTACAGCGACATAATCATATCCAACCACTTGTATTTTCTCTACGAACAAATTAAACACAGCTTTTGTGTGAGTGAAGAATCTTATCATAATAATTACAATTATACATTGAAACATAACAAAACCATCCAGATGTGTCATGCCTAATTGATATGGATAGATGCAAATGCCAATGCCAATACCTATGTTATCCCTCAACAGAAGCTGCTGCAGGTACAGTACAGCCTTCATGTGTTTTTCTGAGGAGCAGAGTGTGGGAGGGAGTTGCAGGCTACTCCAGATGCCTGTGGTAGGTGGAACGGAACAGCAGGAGGAATATGAGGAGAGGCACACACTGGTTGAATCAACGTTGTTTCCACATAATTTCAATGAAATTACGTTGAACCAACGTGGAATAGACATTGAATTGATGTCTGTGCCCAGTGGGTAATACCATCACAACACAACAGGTCAGCAGGAGACTCACTCTGCCTCAGTTTAGAGCCCCCCCCCCCAAAAAAAAAAATTATATATATATATATATATACATACTTGTCTCAGAAATCATTTACGTTAAGCCCCAAATGCAGTTAAGCGTTGTTCCATTAATGTTGTTTTATTTCACAACATCAATTTTCCAATCAGCTCGAGTTGCCTGAGCAAGTTAGTCGATAAAACAAAGGATGGAATGAGGTCATGGTGTGTTTCACACTGTGGAGAAGAAAAAACATACTGCTTTGTTGTGAACAGTAATCACATGTTAGATTAATGCCTCGTTGCTTATTACGACCGTAAAGATTGGATTTATACCGCTGCATGTTGCCAGGAACGATGTCAGAGGCTGTGTGTGTGTGTGTGTGTGTGTGTGTGTGTGTGTGTGTGTGTGTGTGTGTGTGTGTGTGTGTGTGTGTGTGTGTGTGTGTGTGTGTGTGTGTGTGTGTGACATAACAGCTCCAGATCAAGGTTGTTTGGACTAAGAAACCAATTACATACAATGTGACACTAAAACACAGGATTCAATTGTGATTTTCACACAGAATGAAACCAAGGCCCTGTATTGAAAATGCAACATGTATGCAACATGTAGCATTCTGGCATATAATGTTTCAGGAAAGGCACTTCTGGCATCTGAAATCTAATACTGACATCTGTCGAAATGGACCAATAAGCTTCTGTCAAACCACCAACAACATTTGCCTTGTGTCTGTTACTGTAAGTGTGAGACAAAAGAGCCAGTAGCAAAAAGCTGAGGCTGTCAGAGGAAAAGTACAGTGAATATAAGGATATTCAGCAACTCTTGGAGGACTATGAAAGTGAAGGTCAAATAGGCTTTCTTTATTGTTAAAGACCAACGTGTTTCGGCATCTAGACTTCATCTGGGTTTTTGGAGGAAAGTACAGTAACAGACAGTCCAGCGAAGAGAGGCAGAAGATTGAGGGCAAGGAGGGGCAAGTTGAGGTGAGGTGCAGCGAGCGACAGACAGAGGAGACAGAGGATCAGTTTCAGCAGTAGTGGCAGTGGAATACTGATAGTAGACGTGACAGAGTGACTGTGAGGCAACTGTGCCTGTACACACACACACACACACACACTACCGTCAGCAGTTGGGGGGGGTCGAGTCGAGCAGGGGTGTTGTCATGCATCTCAATGCAAACCAGGCATAACGTTGGCGGCTTGTCAGCCAGTCAACCCAGAGCGCCATCTCTCTTCTCTCTGACCCATGCAGCACTGTCAGTTCAACCCTCATCAGCATTTATTTTCATAAGCACAGGAGCGGCAAGCTGTCAGTGCCCAGGAAACCAATACCACCCAGAGTCACACTCCCCTTCCTGTGCCGGGACATGCACACACCGAGGACAACAAACACACACAGACACATGTGCACAGACAAACACACACATGCACACGCAAAGGACAACTCCCTCACTCACTCTCTCTCTCTCTCACACACACACACACACACACACACACACACACACACACACACAGGAAACATTCATTACCATATTATTCCAGCCTGAGGGAATAAGGTAAATGTAGTACATTTTCAAACATCACGTGCATCATCCTATGACTTGGAGGATAAAGAGCTTATGGCTACTCATTGACCTTTGGCAGTATCAGACTGAATTAAGCTGGTAGGAGCAAGATATTGACCAGGGCCAGAGACCCACATCTCTCCCTCCCTTACAAAAGCAGGATATTTCTATATTTCAATTCACACACACACACACACACAAATATACACACACACTTCACTTTCATGGGCATAATTGCAGTACAAGATAGTACTTTAAACCGTGTGGCTTCTCATCAGCGCAAAGCAGTTACACAGGGCCCCAGGGAGGGGCCGATCAAAGCACATGCGGAGCGTAGAATGAACCCTGCACTACCAGGTGATGGAGACTGGCTGCATCAGGATCATATTAAACAGGAGACCAGGCCACAGCACTGTGGATCAGAATATTTATCAGATCACCTACCCTCAGCCTTCAGCTCAGCTCCTTTCCTCTCCTCTCCTGTCCTCTCAGTTCGGCCAGGCTCTGTTTCTTAGGATCTGGAGAGGGAGAGAGAGGAGGTTTGTCAGCTTGTTGACCTGTGAGAGAGGGCATGTGAGAGAGGGTATGTATGGTATGCACTACATTGGCCTAAAGGAGCCAAGGGCTTCAGTCAAGTAAGTCATCTCCCTTGGGCTAATGAATTTGAGTGCACAATAATATTTCGTTTGTAAAGTGGGTTTGTGCAGATGAGAATACATAGATATTTTAAGCACGCAATACACAGACATGCACACACACACACTTGTGTTAATTGAGTGGTATTATCCTGCTAAATCAGTGGAGCGGTGAGTAAACACAACTGTGACATTTAAAATTAATTATTATAACTGTGAAAGTAATTAAAGTGTTTAGTTATAGTAACACACACAATGCCAACCCGTGAAAATCAACTATACTTACCCTTTCACTCAGTTTATTACAACCCGTATCCCCTTCTCTCTCATTCACTCCCCCTCTCTCCCTATCTCCCTGTGTGTTTGGCTTATCTCTCTAACCTCCAAGAAGCACACACATTTAAATTATCATTTCCTATTCAAATAGGAAATCCCTCTCTAAAGACTGATAACAGTTTATCTCTGGCATTCTAATGAGACACAGAGACAGAGAGAGAGAGCGAGAGAGAGAGAGAGAGCGCGTGTCTTATGAAATCCTCATCAATCATTATCAATTCCAACTTTTCTAAGTGCCCTGCAATAGTGGTTATCAATTGGTGAAAAACTTCCAGTCGTGCCTCTCGCTCTCTCCCTCTCTCCTCACAAGCACACACGCACACACACACATTTATTGTAAGCAGCATACGTGACTCCTGCTGCTTCTCACCAATAGACCCATCTGACATTTTGAGTTAATTTCAATTGATGGCCATGTTATTAAGATGGACTGTGTCACAAATAGCTAGTAGCAATTTGTCTGTTCTATCATTCTGCCAGTGATACAATAGTGCATATTCAATTCCTTTTCTCAAATAGAATGTTCCTGTGTTCATCTTTATGAAGTCCTCATGTAACCTTTCCTTACCATCACAATACATTGGGCATTTTAATATTTCATTTGCATGATGAATACGCTACCATTTGTTTGTAGATCTATTCACATTTCATGGAGCCCTGTGATGCACTAGGCATGTCACTCCACTAGTATCTGCCGCCAATTGAGTGCGCTTTGTTTCCGTATTGAAAATGTTGATGTTTTCCCATGTTAAAATCCATATTTGCTACATGATTGTAGACATTTTTGTTTCATGTTTGGTACAATATATTGTTGCATTTCATGTACCATTTCCTCTCCAATTTACTGGGTGCGAAGTTTATAGTGCACATACAGTGGGGGAAAAAAGTATTTAGTCAGCCACCAATTGTGCAAGTTCTCCCACTTAAAAAGATGAGAGAGGCCTGTAATTTTCATCATAGTTACACGTCAACTATGACAGACAAATTGAGAAAAAAAATCCAGAAAATCACATTGTAGGATTTTTAATTTATTTATTTGCAAATTATGGTGGAAAATAAGTATTTGGTCACCTACAAACAAGCAAGATTTCTGGCTCTCACAGACCTGTAACTTCTTCTTTAAGAGGCTCCTCTGTCCTCCACTCGTTACCTGTATTAATGGCACCTGTTTGAACTTGTTATCAGTATAAAAGACACCTGTCCACAACCTCAAACAATCACACTCCAAACTCCACTATGGCCAAGACCAAAGAGCTGTCAAAGGACACCAGAAACAAAATTGTAGACCTGCACCAGGCTGGGAAGACTGAATCTGCAATAGGTAAGCAGCTTGGTTTGAAGAAATCAACTGTGGGAGCAATTATTAGGAAATGGAAGACATACAAGACCACCGATAATCTCCCTCGATCTGGGGCTCCACGCAAGATCTCACCCCATGGGGTCAAAATGATCACAAGAATGGTGAGCAAAAATCCCAGAACCACACGGGTGGGACCTAGTGAATGACCTGCAGAGAGCTGGGACCAAAGTAACAAAGCCTACCATCAGTAACACACTACGCCGCCAGGGACTCAAATCCTGCAGTGCCAGACGTGCCCCCCTGCTTAAGCCATTACATGTCCAGGCCCGTCTGAAGTTTGCTAGAGTGCATTTGGATGATCCAGAAGAGGATTGGGAGAATGTCATATGGTCAGATGAAACCAAAATAGAACTTTTTGGTAAAAACTCAACTCGTCGTGTTTGGAGGACAAAGAATGCTAAATTGCATCCAAAGAACACCATACCTACTGTGAAGCATGGGGGTGGAAACATCATGCTTTGGGGCTGTTTTTCTGCAAAGGGACCAGGACGACTGATCCGTGTAAAGGAAAGAATGAATGGGGCCATGTATCGTGAGATTTTGAGTGAAAACCTCCTTCCATCAGCAAGGACATTGAAGATGAAACGTGGCTGGGTCTTTCAGC
This sequence comes from Coregonus clupeaformis, assembly GCF_020615455.1. Taxonomy (NCBI): domain Eukaryota; kingdom Metazoa; phylum Chordata; class Actinopteri; order Salmoniformes; family Salmonidae; genus Coregonus; species Coregonus clupeaformis. Next base: position 38,759,006 of record NC_059199.1, read on the forward strand.
ATGACAATGATCCCAAACACACCGCCCGGGCAACGAAGGAGTGGCTTCGTAAGAAGCATTTCAAGGTCCTGGAGTGGCCTAGCCAGTCTCCAGATCTCAACCCCATAGAAAATCTTTGGAGGGAGTTGAAAGTCTGTGTTGCCCAGCGACAGCCCCAAATCATCACTGCTCTAGAGGAGATCTGCATGGAGGAATGGGCCAAAAAAAATGTTTTTATTTTTTTATTTCACCTTTATTTAACCAGGTAAGCCAGTTGAGAACAGGTTCTCATTTACAACTGCGACCTGGCCAAGATAAAGCATAGTAGTGCAATAAAACAACAACACAGAGTTACATATGGGGTAAAAAACATAAAGTCAGAAATACAACAGAAAATATATATACAGTGTGTGCAAATGTAGCAAGTTATGGAGGTAAGGCAATAAATAGGCTATAGTGCAGAATAATTACAATAGTATTAACACTGGAATGCTAGATGTGCAAGAGATTATGTGCAAATAGAGATACTGGGGTGCAAATGAGCAAAATAAATAACAATATAGGGATGAGGTAGTTGGGTGGGCTAATTTCAGATGGGCTGTGTACAGGTGCAGTGATCGGTAAGGTGCTCTGACAACTGATGCTTAAAGTTATTGAGGGAGATAAGCAAAATACCAGCAACAGTGTGTGAAAACCTTGTGAAGACTTACAGAAAACGTTTGACCTGTGTCATTGCCAACAAAGGGTATATAACAAAGTATTGAGAAACTTTTGTTATTGACCAAATACTTATTTTCCACCATAATTTGCAAATAAATTCATTAAAAATCCTACAATGTGATTTTCTGGAGAGAGAAAATGCTCATTTTGTCTGTCATAGTTGACGTGTACCTATGATGAAAATTACAGGCCTCTCTCATCTTTTTAAGTGGGAGAACTTGCACAATTGGTGGCTGACTAAATACTTTTTTCCCCCACTGTAAATGTTTGCAAGACTGATGAGGTAGAAGTTTACATTATTTCCATCAAGTGTATTTGCATTTTTTTGCTGTTTATTCCTTGGAGCTCGTAGTTTGTCAAGTGTCCGGTAGGCTACCTGTGAAAGTTTTATGTGCGCGCTGGCGCGTTCCAATAGTTATAGTGGCCTTCTGTGAATGAGTGGACTGTGAATAGTGAATTAAATGACGGTCGCTTTATGAACTGGTTCTGATTATGATTGTGTCTGCTTAGACTATTTTTGTACAATGTAATGAAGGACTATGGAATATGTCTTTTACATTTGAATAGTTATGTGTTTAATTGTCAATTTGACATAGGGATAACCCAAGGAGTGGCTAAGTGAATATAAGCCCCTGTTTTTTGTTTGTTTTTTGTCAGATTAGTTTTAGTATGTGAAAGGAAGCTGTGATGAGCTTGGTATATATCCCAACCTGAGTGGGGGTACACCAGGTTCCTACAAGGACCCAATTTTACAAGGCCATTCACTCTAAGTGCAAGGTATTCCTGCTTGAGCTTCAATATGGAGGAGATGCTGTTTTTATCAGTTCAGTCAACAAAGAGTTATAGAGTTATAGGGTCATGGGGTTAAACTCTACCCATCCACACCCTGCCAAGTCTAGAACAACAAGCTATTATCTGAGGACAGAGGAGCAGTGACAGAATGAGATATTTAGACAAGAAAGGAGAGAAAGAAAAACGAGGTTTGGAGAGAATGATGACTGATGGTGATGAGAGTCAGAGACAGACAGCTCTGGTGTCACAGTTCAGCCTGCTGTGTCAGACAGAGATAAGGTCACACACAGACTTGAGAAAGATAAGAGGCGGGAGAGATAGGGCTGGTATGACAGGCAAGGTAACAACCCAACCCTCAATCTCTCACAGATCAAACCAGACCGTGTAAACAAGAATGCTCCTGTCTCCTCAAAGAATGATAGGAGTTCACACCTCTGTCCATCTCCCTCATTCCCTCACTTCTTACCTCCCCTCCTTCACCTCCCTCATCCATCTCCCTCCCTTGCTCTTTCACTACCCTTCCCTCCCTCTCTCCCTCCATCCTTGTCCTTCTTTCTCTCCTCCCTTACCTCCCCTCCCTCCATCCCTCCCTCCCTCTCTCCTTCCCTTCTTCCTTCCCTCCTTCTCTCCCTGTCATTCTTTCACTCCTTGTCATAGTCCAACAGGCAAGTCACACCTGCTGATGAGGTAGCTGTGTCTCCTGTGGCTGACAACATGGCTGGCACAGAGGGGGTGACTGCGTGACACACACACACAGTAAGACATGGCTGGCATACAAGGGGAACCAGGGTGGTGCGAGTGGCACTGCCAGCTGCAATGGTGGTATCTGTCCTCTTCCACACAGCACAGCACAACCACCACAAACACAAACACACACACATGCTCTGGCAGTCATGCCGACAAGGTCACTCTGCATGGTCTCGCCCGCTAAAGTACCCTTGTCTTCATAATTCTGAGTCTACTAAGAGGATGAATAGAGAATATCTCATACAGTCCCTCTCATTTAGATTCATTCTTGGTTGCTTCATATAAACTTGAAAACAATATGCATACTCTGATGACAGTGACTCAGCTAAAAAGTGTGATGTATACCATGTTTGAACTTGATCCTTGTGGAAGGTGAGAAGCACCAATTTGGATGAAATATGAGGTACAATCATCCTTTCCTTTGGCTTAAAACCATTTAGAAACATTTTCCCACTTGCATCCTCTGAAAGGAACAGATTGTGGAGAGTGTCACCTAACTGTGAGGTGCATTTGACAGCCAGCCAGCTTAAGCTTTAAAAAACTTAGATTAATTTGACTAAAATGTGCAGTAAGTTGGATTTAAAAGTAAAGTAGATGATCTTAGAGCAACAAAAAAATGCAAATTATTCTCTGAATATGTATTTGCCTTACTCCCCACTGTCTTTTCTGTGCATACAAGCATATAAAATAAACATATTATTCAACATACTTTATGCCTTCCTTACTGTATATTATGTAATTTACATACATGACATTGAGATATTTTTAAAGGCGGCTCATGAATATATTTCCTCTCAGTCACCTTCACAGCATACATGACAAAACACAGAGAGAGAGAGAGAGATTTAGCCCAATAGTTACATAATTAAAAACACAAACGTTACTTAATTTTAACAGTTAGAACCAAGCCCCCCTCCTCGTCCATTGTACATAGAACCCCCTGACACCCCACACCCCTACAAAGTCCCCCAGGCAGTTCACCAGTCCCCCAGCCCCAGCAGCACAGCTCGCTCTCTATGAGAGAGCGAAAGAGAGAGAGAGAGAGAAGTGGAAAGAAAGAGAGAGAGAGAAGTGGCAAGAAAGAGAGAGAGAGAGGAAGGAGAGAGACAGAGACAGAGACAGAGACAGAGACAGAGACAGAGACAGAGACACAAAGACAGAGACAGAGACAGAGAGAGAGAGGGGTGCGAGCAGCCAGCCACTGCATACATGAAGAGAAGTGTACCCATCTATATCCTTCACAAAGTGTCAACTGTGTTGTCACCAGTGTTGCCAACTAATTTTCAGGGGAAGTTGCTAGAGGCAGGTCGATTTTGTCACGAACTCTGATGCGGATGTGGTGCGAATCAATAGCAGGACACAGGAGCTCAGTTAATCCAGACTTTACTAAAAAATCCAAAATGATAACACGGGTCAAACAACCTGGAGGCGAAACATACGCCACAGTGCGTAAAGTACTCCCAAACCGAACTGCGCACGAACAATAGTGCGACGGTAAAACAAAGAGAGTCTAGCAAACAGCACTGCACCAAGCGACAGGAAAACAATTACACACAACACAAGACAGAAACCACGAGAACTTATAGGACACATAATCAACACTAAACATGAACAGGTGTACTAAACAGACCAAACCAATCAAACATAGAAAACAAAGAACGGTGGCAGCTAGTACTCCGGAGACGACGACCGCCGAAGCCTGCCCGAACAAGGAGGAGGAGCAGCCTCGGCCGAAACCGTGACAGTACCCCCCCCTTGACGCGCGGCTCCAGCCGTGCGCCGAACCCGGCCTCGAGGACGACCAGGAGGACGCGGAGCAGGGCGCGTGGGATGACCACGATGGAACTCAGTCAGAAGAGACGGGTCTAGGATGTCCCTCCTCGGCACCCAGCACCGCTCCTCCGGGCCGTACCCCTCCCACTCCACGAGATATTGGAGACCCCCCATCCGACGTCTCGAATCCAAGATGGACCGCACAGTGTACGCCGGTGCCCCCTCGATGTCCAATGGGGTCAGAGGAGTCTCTCTGATCTCATCTTCCTGGAGTGGACCAGCTACCACCGGCCTGAGAAGAGACACATGGAACGAGGGGTTAATATTCTTATACTCAATAGGCAGTTGTAATCTGTAACACACCTCGTTCAATCTTCTCAGGACTTTAAACGGCCCCACAAACCGCCGACCCAGCTTCCGGCAGGGCAGGCGGAGGGGCAGGTTTCTGGTAGAGAGCCAGACTCGATCACCAGGTGCGTACACCGGCCCCTCACTGCGGTGGAGATCGGCGCTCGCTTTTTGACGACGGATGGCCCGCTGCAGATGGACGTGTGCAGCGTTCCACGTCTCCTCCGAGCGCCGCACCCACTCATCCACCGCAGGAGCCTCGATCTGGCTCTGCTGCCATGGTGCCAGAACCGGCTGGTAACCTAACACACATTGGAAAGGGGTTAGGTTAGTTGAGGAGTGGCGTAGGGAATTCTGGGCCATTTCTGCCCAAGGAACATACCGTGCCCACTCCTCCGGCCGGCCCTGGCAGTATGATCTAAGAAACCTACCCACATCCTGGTTCACGCGTTCCACCTGCCCATTACTCTCAGGATGGTAACCCGAGGTAAGGCTCACCGAGACCCCCAAACGCTCCATAAATGCTCTCCAGACTCTGGAGGTGAACTGGGGACCTCGATCAGACACAATATCCTCGGGTACCCCGTAGTGCCGGAAAACGTGTGTGAATAGCGCTTCGGCGGTCTGTAGGGCAGTAGGAAGACCCGGCATAGGGAGCAAACGACAGGCCTTAGAGAACCGGTCCACAACGACAAGTATAGTGGTATTCCCCTGCGAGGGGGGAAGGTCAGTGATGAAGTCCACCGAGAGGTGAGACCATGGTCGTTGTGGAACGGGCAGGGGTTGTAACTTACCCCTAGGCAGATGTCTAGGCGCCTTACTCTGGGCGCACACCGAGCAGGAGGAGACATAAACCCTCACATCCCTGGCTAACGTTGGCCACCAGTACTTAGCACTAAGACAGTGCACCGTCCGGCCAATACCAGGATGTCCAGAGGAGGGTGACGTGTGAGCCCAATAAATGAGTCGATCCCGAACCTCGAGCGGAACGTACGTCCGACCCACAGGACACTGTGGAGGGCTGGGGTCGGTACGCAACGGCCGCTCGATTTCAGCATCGACCTCCCATACAACCGGTGCCACTAGACAAGACTCCGGGAGTATGGAAGTGGGCTCAACAGACCTCTCCTCTGTATCATACCGCCGGGACAGGGCGTCTGCCTTACCGTTCTGGGACCCAGGGATGTACGTGATTTTAAATACGAACCGGGCTAGAAACATGTTCCACCGAGCCTGGCGAGGGTTCAGTCTTCTAGCTGCCCGGATGTACTCCAGGTTCCGATGGTCAGTCAAAATGAGGAAAGGGTGTTGAGCCCCCTCAAGCCAATGCCTCCACACCTTTAGGGCCTGTACCACGGCTAACAGCTCCCTGTCCCCTACGTCATAATTTCGCTCCGCCGGGCTGAGCTTTTTAGAGTAAAAAGCACAGGGGCGGAGTTTAGGTGGCGTGCCGGACCGTTGAGATAGAACAGCCCCTATACCGGCCTCCGACGCGTCCACCTCTACCTGAAATGGTAAGGCGGGATCCGGATGCGCCAGCACCGGAGCCGAAGTAAACAGGCCCTTCAGTTTCCCAAAAGCCCTGTCCGCCTCAGCTGACCACTGCAAGCGCACCGGACCCCCCTTCAGAAGAGACGTGATGGGAGCTGCCACCTGTCCAAAACCCCGGATAAACCTCCGGTAGTAATTCGCAAAGCCCAAAAACTGCTGCACCTCTTTAACAGTGGTTGGGGTTTGCCAATTACGCACGGCTGACACACGGTCCACCTCCATCTTCACCCCTGACGCGGACAACCGATAACCCAAAAAGGAGACCGACTCCTGGAAAAACAGACATTTCTCTGCCTTGACATACAGGTCGTGCTCCAACAGCCTCCTCAACACTCGACGCACCAGGGCTACATGCTCGGCTCGGGTAGGAGAGTACACCAGAATGTCATCAATGTACACGACCACACCTTGCCCCTGCATGTCCCGGAAGATCTCATCCACGAATGATTGGAAGACCGAAGGAGCGTTCATCAACCCATATGGCATGACGAGATACTCGTAATGACCCGAGGTGGTACTAAAGGCTGTTTTCCATTCATCGCCCTCCCTAATGCGCACCAAGTTATATGCGCTCCTGAGATCCAGTTTTGTGAAGAAACGCGCTCCGTGCAATGACTCCGTCATAGTCGCAATCAGAGGGAGTGGATAACTGTATTTCACAGTAATCTGATTGAGACCACGGTAATCAATGCACGGGCGCAACCCTCCATCCTTTTTCTTCACAAAAAAGAAGCTCGAGGACGCAGGGGAAGTGGAGGGCCGTATGTATCCCTGTCTCAAAGATTCGGCTATGTAAGTCTCCATAGCCTTTCTCTCCTCTTGAGACAAAGGATACACGTGGCTCCGTGGGAGCGCTGCTCCTGTCTGGAGGTCAATCGCACAATCCCCCTGTCTGTGAGGAGGCAACCGCGTCGCCCTCGCCTTACTGAACACCAGTGCCAAATCCCCATATTCAGGTGGAATGTGCAATGCGGGCACTTGGTTTGGACTTTCCACCGAGGTCTCCCCTACGGAAACACCCAGACATCGCCCCTCACACTGAGCAGACCACTCCTTAAGAGCTCTCTGTTGCCACGAAATGGCAGGGTTATGGGTCCTTAACCAGGGAATTCCCAGCACCACCGGGTACGCAGGAGAGTCGATCAGATACAGCTGAATAGTCTCCTCATGACCCCCCTGCGTGTGACTTCCCTAATCAACCCCGACCCCAATGGGCGGCTATCTAAAGCATGAACGGGAAAAGGATCGTCGACAGGCAGGAGGGGAATCCCTAATTCTAAACAAAACTTCCGGTCAACAAAATTCCCAGCTGCGCCTGAATCTACTAGCGCCTTATGCTGGGAATGAGGTGCAACCTGTGGAAAACTAACAGGTAAACAAAAGTGCACAACAGAGAGCTCTGGGTGAGTGGGGCGTCTACTGACCTGGGAATGCTCCCCAGTGCGAGGCCTGTCGTCCCCTCCTCCTGGAGACCCTCCCCAGCACCTGGCCGCAGTGTGCCCTCCACGGCCGCAGTTGGTGCAGGGGACAGCCCCCCTCGGGCTCCTTCTCCTCCTTTCTCTAGCGCCAGCACCCCCGAGCTCCATGGGGCTCGGCTCAGAGGTGCCGGAGGATGGAATGGACGGACCCCACTCGGAACGTCCACGGGTGGCCAGCAGGGTGTCCAGACAGATGGACATGTCGACCAACTGGTCGAAGGTGAAATTGGTGTCCCTGCAGGCCAACTCACGTTGAACGTCCTCCCGTAGGCTACATCGAAAATGGTCGATGAGGGCCCGTTCATTCCACCATGCATCTGCCGCTAGAGTCCGGAACTCCAGGGCGAACGCCTGTGCGCTCCTCCTCCCCTGTCGGAGGTGGAATAGACGCTCCCCCGCCGCTTTGCCCTCAGGTGGATGATCGAACACGGCCTTGAAGCGACGGGAGAACTCCGCGTAGGAGATGGTGGTGGCGTCTATCCTCCTCCACTCGGCGTTGGCCCATTCCAATGCCTTGCCCGTGAGACAGGAGATGAGGGCGGAAACGCTCTCGTGTCCCGAGGGCACCGGGTGTACAGTGGCTAGGTAGAGCTCCACCTGTAGGAGGAACCCCTGACACCCGGCAGCTGTACCGTCATACGCCCTCGGGAGTGAGAGCCGAATCCCCCTAGGTTCCGGGCCTGGGACGGGCGGACCGACCGATGGTGGTGGTAAGGTAGGTGGAGGTGTGGGTACCCCTCTGGCCTCCAAACGGTGCAGGGTGTTGATGACGTCCTGCAGAGCCGTCCCCAGTTGTCGGATCTGGTCATCCTGGCCGCGGACATGTTCCTCAAGCAACCCAGGTGCTGCTGCTCCTGCTGATTCCATATTTAAGGTGTGTAATTCTGTCACGAACTCTGATGCGGATGTGGTGCGAATCAATAGCAGGACACAGGAGCTCAGTTAATCCAGACTTTACTAAAAAATCCAAAATGATAACACGGGTCAAACAACCCGGAGGCGAAACATACGCCACAGTGCGTAAAGTACTCCCAAACCGAACTGCGCACGAACAATAGTGCGACGGTAAAACAAAGAGAGTCTAGCAAACAGCACTGCACCAAGCGACAGGAAAACAATTACACACAACACAAGACAGAAACCACGAGAACTTATAGGACACATAATCAACACTAAACATGAACAGGTGTACTAAACAGACCAAACCAATCAAACATAGAAAACAAAGAACGGTGGCAGCTAGTACTCCGGAGACGACGACCGCCGAAGCCTGCCCGAACAAGGAGGAGGAGCAGCCTCGGCCGAAACCGTGACAGATTTGTTGCTAAAAGTTGCTAAATGACGTTGTGATGTCATTGCGTGATGACGTCATTACGTAATAACGTAAAACTGCGTCATTACATAGAATACTCAATAACGTTACTCAAATTGACTGGCCATCTCTGCGAAAAATATGATTTGACATTTGTTAGTTTAGATTTGTTTGTTTACTATCACATTTTTATTTGTAAAAGTAATATAAACACAACACATTTTATATGATCAGATAACACATTGAATTATTGAACAATTACACATTATTGAACAATTACATTTTCATTATTTTCTTTTTAACTAATAAACCTACACATTCTGAACAATTATAGTTTTAAGCAGTGTATTAGTTAACATGCTACCTAACTGATCAGCAATTATAGGTACAAGCTAATAACAAGGTATATACACTCAAATAATGATGGGCGCGCTAGGCATCTCTCTCCAGCTCTCTCCAGGTTGTTGTGCTGCTTGGCTGGCTAGCTGCTTAATGGTTTCCTCCAGATATTGCCACTGTTCTCGCTCACACTGCAGTGCACACTGCCACCATCAGCTGTGTGTCTCCGCCAGTTCCAGAAAGTCCACTCCTTGCATACTTACTGTAAATATGGTGAATCATAGATTGGCAAGGAAATCCTCTTCATCTTCACTGTCCAACTGCATTGTCACGGAGCTGGAACCAGCAGAAGAGGATGGAGTGGACTTAAAGCCGTTTGCTACTGTGGTGCCAAACTGCTGCAGAACTTCACTTGGTAGTTTATGCTGGTAACAGGTATCACCAGCCAGCTTCAGTCCGCACCAGGAGTATGGAGTTGAGAGTGTGCAGTGACATTCTATTTCTTAACTTAGACTTGACCCCGCTCATTTGGCTGAACAGCCGTTCAACCTCCGCATTTGACTGTGGCAAGGAGAGGGCAGTGAGTGCAGCTTTGCACAGTTCTTCAAATGGATTTGACCCGGAAGAGTCCGTGTAGTTATTTACTTCACTCTAAAACTTGACCTTATTTTCAGTTGAGTCCCACCTAAACAGATTGATGTTTCTCCATTGGGAAACAATTGTATCAATTGTTTGTGGCTGGTACCTCAGTAGCTCAGCTACTTTAATCATTTCAGTGGTGCCTTTATTGTGCTTTAGTGTTTCCTTAACACTGAACAAGGCCATGTTTCACAAGGCTTCTAGGTTGTCTGGGAGCCTTTCTTGCAGCTCCTTGCTTAAAGCAACAATGTAGTTGATGCACTGTCTCCGAATGACCTTTTCGTCCTCTGGAGCAAGACTGAGTTGGTACACCGTGCTCTCGAAAAGGTACCCAAGGTATGGTGATGGACTGAGATGTCCATCAATGGCATCCTTCAGGACATCAATTTTTGCCATAGGGTTGACTACTCTGCTGCAAATTGATGTTAAGAGGTGTACCAGATTGTCCAAAAGCTTGACAGGATCTGTTTGCTCTTCCTCAAATGACTTCACTGCAACTTGTACGTTGGACAGGATTGATTTCAAGAATGTCAGGTAGACATAGTTGGTCTTGTCCATGTACATGGCATGGAGCACATCCGCCACGTAGCAATGCTCACTGGCCTTGGTCAACTCAAAGTGGAGTTTCAGTTCTTCCCACTGGCTCAATATACGAGTTACCGCAGGCTCAATCGATAGCCAGCGTGTGGCACACACTTTGGTGATCTGCAGGGGTTTCTGGCCACAATTAATGGTGGCATACACTGCTTTATACACCTCGCGCCGTTTTGGGGAAATCGAAAACCAGTTGTAGGTTTCCCTGATTAAGTACTCAACACTCCTAGGGATGGTTTCTTTGGATGCTGCACTGACAGCCAATTGTAAAGAATGGCACACACAGCGGATGAGTACCAAATTGGGCAATGCACATTCTTCCTTTAAAATCTTGTGCACTCCGTTGTGCACCCCAGTCATCACAGACGCATTATCAGTGCCAATACCCTGAAGATTCTCTTTTTGAAGGTTACACTTCTCAAGAAACTCAACTACCACCTTTGCTATTGATCTGGCATCGCCCCCCTCCAATTCAACCAGCCCGAGAAATGTGGACACAACGGTACTTTTTTTAGCACTGAAATACCGAATCACCACACCCAGGTATTTCGAGACACTGACATCAGTGGACTCATCCAAAAGGAGACTGAACTTCTCATCCCCCACATCTGATGTTACCCTTTTGAGAAAATAAGGAGCCAGTACTCCCCTAATCATTTCCGTGCACTTGGTGTGGTGCATTTGGAAGTTTGTTGCTGCCACAGAATCTGAAAAGGCAGCTTTGCAAGCCATACCTAAATGGTTGCATGCTAGCAGCGAACAATGCTCCGCAATGGCCATTGCCATAGTAGCTTCTGCGCTTTTGCAGTTATCTACTTTCTTAACCAACTGTGGTACTGTAGACTGCGTTGCAGGGTTGTACAGTTTTGATTTATTTGTATGCTTTGCTGTAGCACAAGTTTTTTCATGTCATACATTTTTGCAAGCATATCTGATTTGCAGTACGCACAGTATGCCCGACAATCATCCCCAATTACTGGCTTCAGCCACCCTTTAAATTCAGGTACAGACTCCCACTCTTTTCTGTACTTCTGGCTGTACAATTTTGATTGAGACATGTTGATTGATGTTGTAAGTTCTGTTCAAGATCAAACATTCTTCACCAACTATATTCATTGGGTTTGTCTCGTCGAACGCATACTACTGCTGCTGCAGTCAGCCAACAATGATTTGCAATTTGCTGAAATTGCTGCTGCCCTGCTGCCTGTGCATGAGCTGAGCGCCTGCTGCTGACATCACTCACAATGCACTTTTGCAGCCAGGCACATGTGTTGTGACTGAGTGTGTGACAGAGAAAATCGGTTTAGTGTCATTTAGAGGGAAAATGCGTGCATTTTAGCGTTTGAGTCACTTTTCAGAAGTTGCTAAAAGTTGTAAATAAATTGTTAAAAGTAGCTACATTTCTTGCTAGTTGCTGTTTGAAAAAAAAGTTGCCAGGGTAGTCAGTAAGGAAGGCATCACTGGTTGTCATAACCCTCTGAATAGCCACTACACTGAATAGACTCAGCTACCATTCTACCTGGAAAAGGACACTACAGTTACAGGTCTTTCTTCTCTCTTTTTCTCTTGCGTGAAAAGGTAACACTATCCAGACACCAATTAAACACCTCTGTAATACACCTGTCCACAGCTTCTCACCTTGACACAGGTGTGTGGCATGCGTGTGGCATGCGTGTGTGTGAGTGCTCTCCAAACGGTCTCATCGCTAGTTTAGCGTGTGTGTGCTCTCCAAACGATCTCATCATCGCTAGTTTAGCGTTAGCATCATCCTCCTGCTGACGTGCTAAACAATGGAGAGTTAACACACACACACACCTCTGTAACTCACCTGACACAGGTGAGATGGACACATCACTTCCCATCAGGTGCTGTTGTTGCCGGACACCTCATGACAGGATCCTCTGTGATTGGTTCACACCAGCCCCACCTACTTGGCCACTTCAATGGTGTGATAAAGAACCTGGGAAAAACACACAGGTATCAGTTACCTAGCCTATGTTGTCCATGATGACTGCAATGTATGTAGCTAAACCCCTGTGTTGTGCTCATGTAATGTAATGCTTTGCTTGTGTGTTTCATGGGAGACACTCAGACAAGACTACTATTAAGACTAGATTTGTTCCAGATTTGTTTCTGCTGTAGGGGAGAGTGGGGTAAGTTGAGCCAAAGGGGTAAGCTGAGTCGCCCTTCTTTCTAGGAAACCATACACAAACATTTATAATTTGACCAAATATTTAGGAAGAGGTCATCATTTCATGGAGTCGGCAGGTAGCGTAGTGGGTAAGAGCGTTGTGCCAGTAACCGAAAGGTCGCTGGTTCTAATCCCCGAGCCTCCTAGGTGAAAAATCTGTCGATGTGCCCTTAAGCAAGGCACTTAACCCTAATTGCTCCTGTAAGTCGCTCTGGATAAGAGCGTCTGCTAAATGACTAAAATGTAAAATGTAATGGAGTCTGTGAAGGAAAAAAACACATGGAAAAAGTGGTAAGCAAGTTAATATTTACATATTAACAACTGTGCAATAATAAATGTCCATTGGGGTGGGGGAAGGGTAAATGTCAGTTGAGGGAGGGGGGGGGAACCACCCTCTGTAGCATCTTGCGGTCCGTGGTGGTTGAGTTGCCGTACCAGGCTGTGCTGCAGCCCGACAGTATGCTCTCGATGGTGCTCCTGTAGAACACTGTGAGGGCTGTCGGGGACAGGCCGAATTTCTTCAGCATCCTGAGGTTGAAGAGTCACTGTCATGCCTTCTTCACCATGGTGTCCGTGTGATTTGACAATTTCAGCTCCTCTGAGATGTGTAGGCCAAGGAACTTGAAGTTTTCGACCGTCTCCTTGGCGTTCCCGTTGATTAGGATGGGGCGTGCCCAGCCTGGTTCCTCCTGTAGTCCACAATCAGCTCCTTTGTTTTTCTGACATTGAGGGAGTGGTTGCAACTCTGACCATGACTCCATTTTGCTCCTCCCTTCCCATAGGCAGAAACTCAAACAGGAAGTACCCGTGCTAAGGACTATTCAAAGCTGGTCTGACCAATCGGAATCCACACTTCAAATTTGTTTTGATCACGCAGACTGGGATATGTTCCGGGTCGCTTGCGAAAATAATTTAGATGAATACACTGAAACGGTGACTGAGTTCATCAGGAAGTGTATAGGTGATGTTGTGCCAACTGTGACTATTAAAACCTACCCTAACCAGAAACCGTAGATAGATGGCAGCATTCGTGCAAAACTGAAAGCGCGAACCACCGCATTTAACCATGGCAAGGTGACTGGGAATATGGCAGAATACAAACAGTGTAGCTACTCACTCCGCAAGGCAATGAAACTGGCAATACATCAGTATAGAGACAAAGTGGAGTCGCAATTCAACGGCTCAGACACGAGACGTATGTGGCAGGGTCTACAGGCAATCACAGACTACAAAAGGAAAACCAGCCACGTCACCGACACCGACATCTCGCTTCCAGACAAGCTAAACACCTTCTTCGCCCGCTTTGAGGATAACACTGTGCCACCGACGAGGCCCACTACCAAGGACTGTGGCCTCTCCTTCTCTGTGGCCGACGTGAGTAAGACATTTAAGCATGTTAACCCCTGCAAGGCTGCCGGCCCAGACGGCATCCCTAGCCGCGTCCTCAGAGCATGCGCAGTTTACGGACATATTCAATCTCTCCCTATCCCAGTCTGCTGTTCCCACATGCTTCAAGATGGCCACCATTGTTCCTGTACCCAAGAAAGCAAAGGTAACTGAACTAAATGACTATCACCCCGTAGCACTCACCTCTGTCATCATGAAGTGCTTTGAGAGACTAGTCAAGGATCATATCACCTCTGTTCAACCTTTCCCAAGTTCTCTCACATCACCCCGCTCCTCCGCACACTCCACTGGCTTCCAAGCTCGCATCTGCTACAAGACCATGGTGCTTGCCTACGGAGCTGTGAGGGGAACGGCACCTCCTTACCTTCAGGCTCTGATCAGTCCCTACACCCAAACGAGGGCACTGCGTTCATCCACCTCTGGCCTGCTGGCTCCCCTACCTCTGCGGAAGCATAGTTCCCGCTCAGCCCAGTCAAAACTGTTCACTGCTCTGGCACTCCAATGGTGGAACAAGCTCCCTCACGACGCCAGGACAGCGGAGTCACTCACCACCTTCCGGAGACATTGAAACCCCACCTCTTTAAGGAATACCTGGGATAGGATAAAGTAAAGTAACCTCTCACTCAACATCAACAAAACAAAGGAGATGATTGTGGACTTCAGGAAACAGCAGAGGGTGCACCCCCCTATCCACATCGACGGGACCGCAGTGGAGAAGGTGGAAAGCTTCAAGTTCCTTGGCGTACACATCACTGACAAACTGACATGGTCCACCCACACAGACAGTGTGGTGAAGAAGGCGCAACAGAGCCTCTTCAACCTCAGGAGGTTGAAGAAATTTGGCTTGGCACCTAAAACCCTCACAAACATTTACAGATGTACAATTGAGAGCATCCTGTCGGGCTGTATCACCGCCTGGTAAGGCAACTGCACTACCTGCAACTGCAGGGCTCTCCAGAGTGTGGTACGGTCTGCCGAACGCATTACCAGGGGCAAACTACCCGCCCTCCAAGACACATACAGCACCCGATGTCACAGGAAGGCCAAAAAGATCATCAAGGACATCAACCACCCGAGCCACTGCCTGTTCACCCCACTATCATCCAGAAGGCGAGGTCAGTACAGGTGCATCAAAGCTGGGACCGAAAGAATGAAAAACAGCTTCTATCTCAAGGCCATCAGACTGTTAAATAGCCATCACTAGCACATTAGAGGCTGCTGCTGCCTATTGAAATCACTGGCCACTTTAAGAAATGGAACACTAGTCACGTTAATAATGTTTACATATCTTGCACTACTCATCTCATATGTATATACTGTATTATATTCTATAATATTCTACTGTATCTTAGTTCATGCCGCTCTGTTATTGCTTGTCCATATATGTATATATTCTTAAATTCCATTCCTTACTAGATTTGTGTGTATTGGGTATATGTTGTGAAATTGTTAGATATTACAAGCATTTCGCTACACCCACAATAACATCTGCTAAACACGTGTATGTGACTAATTAAATTTGATTTGATTTGTTTACATGGCACTATGCCATCAGAGTGCCTACCTCCTTCCTGTAGGCCGTCTTGTCGTCAGCTAACTTGATGATGGTGTTGGAACTGTGTGTGGCCATGCGGTCATGGGTATACAGGGAGTACAGGAGGGGATTGCGGACCAACCCATGTGGGGCCCCTGTATTGAGAATCAGTGTCAAGGAGGTAATGTTACCTACCTGTCAGGAAGTCCAGGACCCAGTTGCATAGGGAGTAGTTCAGTCCCAGGGCCATGAGCTTTGTGCTGATCCTAAAAGGCACTATGGTATTGAAGGCAGAGCTGTAGTCGATGAACAGCATCTTCACATATGCATTACTTTTGTCCAGGTGGGTGAGGGCAGTGTGCAGGGCAATGGAGATTGCATCGTCAGTGGATCTGTCAGGGTGGTAGGTGAATTGGAGAGGGTCGAGTGTGTCAGGGAGGGAGGAGGTGATGCGGTCTTTGACTAGACTTTCAAAGCACGGACGTTAGTGCTACGGGTCGGTAGTCATTTAGTTCAGTTACTTTCCCTATCTTGGGCACAAGGATGATAGTGGGGTCTCTATAAGCTTCAATATGAGGTCCAAAACCTAGCATGAAAGTGCATCCTTGTAGCTGTGTGGGCTAATATAGTCAAAATATTTGCCCTGGGGTAAGTTGAGCCAATCACCATGGGATAAGTTGAGCCACTGGAAAGTTTAGCAAATTGAAGTGTTTTGTTACCAGGCGTAATGCAATGCATTATCACTGGGCTATGAGTGTAAAGTGTAAAAACAAAAGTACAAAGTGTTTATTGGATGTTAAGCCTATGTTCAAAGATTATTCAAATGAATAAAATACAAAAAAGCGATTGTGTTGAATTGTGTTTGGGGAAAAAAGGTAGTGGTAATATTTAATTCAGTACAGAAATGTGTAGGCAGCTTAATTTACCCTGTCCTGCGGCTCAACTAGTGCCAAGAGACCACTCTTTTTTGGACAAGCTATTTTTTCAAAACAGTAATGTTTACATGAATTCTGATTATTTCCAGGGATACACAACATCCTGAAATATATGTAGATATCTTTGTTAGAAAGAATACTATATTCCCCTTGACAGAGTTATGTTAAATGTCAAAAATGCTCAATTTACCCCACTCTCCCCTATAACTCCTATGCTAGAAGGCACAAACAGGTCTGGGACCAGGCTAGCTCCTCTTTAGTGATGTGTGGGTTGACTCATAAGCTGCAGTTAGTTTTCTCTGATTAATATCTTCTCTAACGTCGTTCTTCTTCTTCTTCTGTGGATTTTATATGGCGGTTGGAAACCAACTTTAAGGTGCATTACCGCCACCAACTGGACTGGAGTGTGGACCTCTTTCATCTTTCAAATCACCCACATGGGTATATGCTCATAAAAAACAATGAGTAGATGGAAGAGGCGGGACTTGCAACGCATCATGCGCCTAAAAAGATTTGAGCCTGGCGATGCAGATGCCCGTTGACGCGCGCTAGCAGTTTGGATAAAATCATTGAATAACATGTATGTGTACATTTATTTTGCAACGCTGGCGCACGCAACACGTGAGGTTTGGTCAGCATGCTGCCAGTGATAGTATTTCAATTAAACCACATAAAATATGCATCCAAGCCGAACTGAAATCTTATCAGAAACATGTTCACAGCTTTCTATTTCCTTACAACCGGTCAAACTGATGTAATTTGGACATTTTACACAGAAAATCGTTCAAGTTAAAAACAAATAGTTATTATATTTTCTGCCCTGTCCCTAAACGAAGCATTGAAGCATTAAACCTAGATTGAAACATTCATTCAATCGAGTTATTACATTATTGTGGTGAACAAAGTTTATTTAATAGTCTTCCAGGGCAACATGACAGAAGAGAAGCTGCTGTATCTAATTATAGACAAGTTGACTAACAAATAGCCTACCAAAATGTCGGAAATTATAAACTGAAACATATCTAAATCAGGCTAAACAAAATCCTGGACGCCTGTCAAAAAATCGTCACACCGTCTCTGACTGTAGCCTACAGCGCATTTTCTATATTAGCGGGTTAGGATCAGGCGCGGCCTCAGATTTTCACTTTATCACATAGTCAGGCGGTTACGGATGGGTTATTAGCAATTGCAGGCAGGTGCGGGTGAACAAACAGCTGACCAGTGCGCCACTACTCCTCTTGCCTACATGACACCAGATCCTCTCCCCTGCCCACTCCTCAGACACCCTGACAGTTCAGAGTAAGGAAGACATCTCATATAATAACCAGCGGGACCCAGGTGCCATGTCAGCAATGCACTGCGACAAGCCCTACACCCTTCAGGGATACATTCCATGACAGGACGGATTAAACCACACAGAACAGTGGGGGTGACAGAGAGATACATGGAGATTGACGGTGTGTGTGTGTCTGTGTGCCATGGCAAAGTCCAGACGGTCTATTCGTGTTGTCTATATTAAAACCAGTTAAATGTAACTAAATTTAATCGAACATGTAATCTACTTAATACTCAAAATTAATTATTTATCATGAGAGGGCCATAAACAATAACTAGTAATGCTGCATACTCCAAGAAAGACTAAAATCTTACATTTCTGGTTTAAAAAAATATATATACACATTGCTGAGGTGTAGACACTTTTGACGACAGAAGCTCAAGTACACGGTACAATTATGATACAAATATGAAATATTTTCTATGATGTATTTCCTTTTCAACAAAACTGTATGAATGAGGCTTGACATTTTTGTGATTTGTATTTGTATTTTTTGTATTTATTATGGATCCCCATTAACTGCTGCCAAGGCAGCAGCTACTCTTCCTGGGGTCTAGCAAAATTAAGGCAGTTTATACAAATTACTTATGAGTTCTAAATATAGTACAATCAAATTATAAAATGACTAACTTTATAACTGTAAAATACATATTTGAAAATGGGCATCTTTTCTAAAGGTCTCTCTTGATCAAAACGTCTGCCCCCATCTCTGTGAATGTCTCACAGAGCTCTAGCTTGGCTTCTTGAACTCGTTAGGAACTGGCCTTGTCAGTCTATGACACACAGAAAGTGTTTAAAAAATATATATTAATTATTTTAGATTACTGGCTATAAATCGATCCCTGAACGTGCTACAGTGTCAAAACCTGGGAAACCAGGTGGGTGCAATTAATTATCAGATAGAACAGAAAACCAGCAGGCTCCGGACCTCGTAGGCCACGTGTCAAACTCATTCCACGAAGGGCTGAGTGTCTGCGGGTTTTCGCTCCTCCCTTGCACTTGATTGATGAAATAAGGTCACTAATTAGTAAGGAACTCCCCTCACTTGGTTGTCTATGTCTTAATTGAAAGAAAAAAACCAAAACCTGCAGACTGCATAGGCAATCAACAACTCCTCTCCATTGTACTCTGTTCTGGGCTTCTCCAGCTCATTTTGCTATCTGCTTCAAGCTCTCACCTCCAGGTGGACACCATCTCTTCTGTTTCCCTACGAGGTCCGGAGCCTGCTGGTTTTCTGTTCTACCTGATTATTGGACCCACCGGGTGTCTCAGGTATAAATCAGTCCCTGATTAGAGGCAGTGTTGCCAACTCCTCAGTAAGGAAAGTAGCGATTGGCTGTCCTAAAAGTCGCTAGATGTCGCTAAATGACGTCATCACCCAATTTGCATAATATGCCATGTGCATGTAATTGTGATGGATGCTGTAGGAGAGAGGAATAACGATAGTTACCGGAGTGTAACTCCAGTTCTATGAGTGGAGCGGAGCCCCATAGGGGAGCTCTGCTACTATTGGTTTACCCCGCTGCCTAGGCAGCGAACAGCCTGAGACAAAATTATGCACACACCTGGAGCCAATAGGAGTACAGGTGTCCCTATAAGAGGGGACGCTTTCCCTCAATCAGCCTCCCGAGATATTATCTTCAGCGAGA
Source organism: Coregonus clupeaformis (assembly GCF_020615455.1). Lineage (NCBI taxonomy): Eukaryota > Metazoa > Chordata > Actinopteri > Salmoniformes > Salmonidae > Coregonus > Coregonus clupeaformis. The sequence goes on from NC_059199.1 coordinate 38,778,330, forward strand.
CTAGAGAGGGTCGGCAGGGCCTTAAGTACTATGGGGCTCCGCTCCACTCATAGAACTGGAGTTACACTCCGGTAACTATCGTTCTATATCGTGGAGCTCCGCCCCATAGGGGAGCTCTGCTCCTATTGGTTTAAGGCGGAGCGCAACGCTCCAAAATGTACTCCCTGCCGAGCCCAACACTTCCCATCAAATTGAAAAGGTTGGGCCTAGCAATGGCTGCGACCAAGTCCCGTAGTACTGTAACACACTGTGTCACAATATACTGCGTCATCGGTTCAAATCCGCCCCACCTAGTCCAATGGCATCACCAATGTCTGGTGGGCAGATCACCAGAATACGGGCCATACTAATCTGTACTATCAGATAGATGGTACCTCAATATCCTGTTACAACAACACCCACCACTAATGGAATGACACAAAGTGTCACTCTACATTGTGTAAACGGTAGCCCGCCCCACTCAATCAATGGAACTCCAAAGATTAGTGGGCAGATCCCAGAACATGATTCATACTAATCTGAACAAGCAGATAAATGACCTCACATTCCGTCAAAACTGTCATGACCGGTCTAATAGTATCGTAACCAAGGTTACTACTATTTTCCCTCATCATTCCGCCTCAACCCAGTTATTCACTGGTGGGCAGATCAATACATGCCTTCTACTGTACTGAACATGTCAGTCAGGAGTCATGCTAAAAACATGTCTTTCTATCAGAAGCGAACCTGAAAGAGACCTGTCTCCTCGGTCCTGCATTCCTCTCTCTTAGCTCAAGTCCTCCCCTCAGCCATGCTGAGTACAGACTGAGCCAAGGAGTTAGAAGACATATCCAAGAGATAGAATCGGATAAATGGAGACGGTGACGACCACGACGCCTCTGCGCAGATATCCTCCACCCCTGTTCCTCTGAAAAGGGCAGTAGAAGCCGCTACTCCATGAGTGGAGTGGGCTCTTATACCCTGAGGCAATTGTCGCCCCGCTGCCTCATAAGCTTTCTCAATGCCTTCGCAAAGCCAATGAGACAGACGCTGTTTCGAAAGTGGTCTACCTAGTGCAGCCGCACCGTGACACACAAACAGCTGAGGCGATGACCTAATCGCTGCTGTGCGCTCAAAGTAACACGCCAAAGCGCACACTGGGCACAGGCAATGGAGCCTTTCCTCTCTCCTCTCCCCATGGGGAGGGGGAGAAAAAGCCCACAGCTCCACGGTCTGTGATCGATATGAGCTCTTAATAACCTTCGGCATAAATGCCGGGTTAGGACGTAACACCGCTCTGCTCAAATCGCCATTAATGGCAAGGCAGTTGGGTCTCGTCAAAAGAGCACACAAATCACTGACACGCTTAGCAGTAGTCAAAGCGAGCAACAGTGCCATCTTCATAGACAGCATCTTGAGGGGTATTTGATTCAATGGCTCGAACGGCGACTCACAGAGCGCTTCGAGTACCAAAGCCATATCCCACTGAGGAAGCGTGGCTCTAGGCATTGGCCTAAGCCGCCGCGTTCCTAATAAGAAATGTTTCACTAGAGGGTGGCTGAAGACAATGTCTCTGCCAAACCCCTTGTGACAAGCTGAAATCGCCGCTGCAAACACCTTAATGGTGGCGGGCGATCGCTGCTTATCAAACATAAACTGTAGGAACGAGAGTACACTCTCAACCCGACAGTTCATGGGTCTACATTCTCTGTGACACACCACTTACTGGCATACACCCTGGAAGTGGAACCGGCACGTGAACCCTGTATGGTCCTGATTACTGAATCAGATAACCCACGGTGCTCTAGCCTGTCCCTCTCAGGAGCCAAGCCTTCAGTGGTTGGCCGATTATGGGCAATCGCCCTATCCAGCCTCCCGCCTGAGACAACGCGTCCCGTCGATGTGGAATTGGCCAAGGTGGCGCAATCAATATCTGACTCATCTCTGCAAACCATGGAGCCCCCGGGCGATCGGGGGCCACCAATATTATTGACAGCCCGCCTGATCTCACCCTGGCTAACAGTGGGAGAATGCAGGACAGCGGTGGGAATGCATACAGGAGAACTCTCGGCCACGGTCGGTGCGCAAACGCGTCCCTCCCCAGTGGCGGTTCGTCCTGTTCCCTCAGAGAGAACCATAGAGGACAATGCGCGTTCAGACGTGACGCGAATAAGTCCACCTCGGCTCTCCCGAACTGTTCCCAAATTTGGAGAACAATTTCCGGGTGCAGACGCCACTCGTCGTCTCGAGGAACCCCTCGAGACATGAGGTCTGCTCCCACGTTCAAGTAGCCCGGAATGTGTGCTGCTCTCAACGAGCAATGGTGCTCGTGATCCCACAGCCACAATTCCTCCGCCGACCGGTGGAGTGCAGGAGACCTGACTCCTCCCTGGCAATTTATGTAGGCTACTGTGGTCCGGCTGTCTGACCAGACCAACACATCGCGACCCCGAAGGGTAGACGTGAAGTGGGTCAGAACCAGTCGAACCGTTTCCAACTCCAAGAGGTTGATGTGGCGACTCGAAAGAGGCCACACACCTCCTATCGCTTGGGTCTGACATGTCCCTCCCCATCCAGTCAGAGAGGCATCTGTAAACACTGGAATGTAGGAGGACAATTTGCCTATTGGGACTCCGTGCGTGAGAACGCGCGGATCTCTCCAATAGTTCAGATCTGCACTGAGCGAGAGAGGAACCACCACCAACCGACGACGTTGACGCACTGGGTCTAGTCTTAGTTGGGCGAACCATTGCTGCATCCTGCGCATGCGCAGGAGTCCCAGCGGGACCACGAAATGGGCTGACGACATGAGACCCAAGAGTGACATGACTGACAGCGCCGTTTCCGTGTGATTCGGACGAAACCTTCTCAGGGCTAGCAACAGGGCTGCCCTTCGAGGGTCCGAAATTCGAGCCCTCATCATTACAGTGTCTAGCTGTATACCCAGATAGACAATCTGATGACTGGGCCAGGGCGCGCTCTTTTTCCAATTCACAGCGAACCCCAGACGCGTGAGATGAATCACTGTCTGTGTCGTGTGAGTGAACGTCAGCTCTGCTGACGGGGCGAGAACCAGTAGGTCGTCTAGGTAGGCTAGTAGCCTTATTCCCTGACGACGCAATGGTTCCAATGCTGCCTCCACACGTGCGAGGTGCCAGGGCGTACCCGAATGGCATCCTCGTGAACTCGTAAGCCACCCATCGAAAGGCGAATCGCAGAAACTTTCTGTGACGCGGCTGCACCGGCACATGAATGTACGCGTCCTTTAGGTCTATGCTCGTACAAAAAAAGTCTCCCTTCTGGACACATTCCAGTAGACGTTTTGTCGTTAGCATTCGGAAGGGCCGTTTGGCTATGCTCTCGTTGAGAATGCGTAAATCCAATATCAGCCTCATTCCCCCCGTCTTTTTGGGCAGTGGAAGAGAGTACTGCTTCGCCGCCACTCCCAGTAATGCAGAGACAGCGGAAGAGCGCAAAGCTGTGGTACTTTCAGTAGGAAGGACCTGTAAACCTCTATGGCCCTTGCCGCCGCTGTTCCCCAACACTGAGGTGGTGGAACGGCCCAAGGTGGGCCTCCCAAGAAAGGGAGAGGAACTATCAACGCGTTCTGAGAGAAATGGGGTCGCCAATACGTTGGTAAAACTCGTAACCGTAGTATTCCAGCCCTCCGTGAACGAAGCACGGGTCTGAACTGCACTGACTGAGGCGTTAGCCTGAGACAGAGCGCCGTCCCCGAAGAGAGATTGCGTCATCATTCCATTACCTGGCTGTGACTGCAGTCTGCTATGTGAGACTTTCACTGCAGTACTCCTAGGAGTCTGTAAAGTGAGGTCTTCATGAGGTAAAGCAAGGCAGCGCCTTTTTACCTTAATTACACTCGCCTCATGTGTGTGCTCAGCTACGCACCCTTGGTGGGCTGAGCTACACTCAGAGTGGTGAACATCAGCGCGTTCTGAGAGAAACGGGGGGGCCGATACGTTGGTTACACTCGTAACCGTAGTATTCCGGCCCTCCGTGAACGCAGCACGGGTCTGAACTGCACTGGCCTAGGTGCTAGCCTGGGACAGAGCACCATTCCCATATAGCGATTGCGTCATCATTCCAAAAAACTGGTTGTGACTGTATTCTGCTATGAGAGACCTTCACTAGAGCACTCCTAGGAATCTGTAGTGTGAGGTCTTTATGAGGTAAACTAAGGCGGTGCCTTGTTACCTTTATCACACTCGCCTCATGTGTGTGCTCAGCTACGCACCCTTGGTGGGCTGAGCTACACTCAGAGTGGTGTGGGAGAGACATAGAGGGTGAAGTGTTCTGCACGTTCTCAGACGTGATATGGAAAAGGGGCTCTCTTGTGACAAAGTCAATTGGAGCCAGCTCTTTATTACACACATCGAAACATACAGTCTCCTCCGTACCCTCAACAGAAGGGTGGGGGGAATAGTGGGCTCAGTCTGACCATACGCTGTGCCAGCTCCCATTCTCTCCCCAGCTCCCATTCTCTCCCCCTCGTTCCGTCATTGGCGCCGTCTCTTCTGAGTACCCTTAGGGTGCTGCCAGGTCGACGCACTTTTCACCTCTCTCGCCGGCGGAATCGTCGAAGCCTCAGGTGCCGCTGGGGGGGCGGGGCCCACTCGCCTGCTACTCGAGGCCGACGCCTGACGCCGTAGGTCCCGATCTACTGGGGGCGGTGGTGGTGGACGGCTTCTGTGGCGCGTGGCTAGACTTCCCTGCCAGTGGCAGGTGTCTGGCCAGCTGCTTCCTCTCCTCGTCCAACTTAGCAAATCGCTCCGTCGCCTCTTTGACGGCGACTCCAAAGAGACCGTCGTCAGAGATGGGGGTGTTAAGCAGTGACGCTCTGTCGGCCTCTTTCATGGCCGTCAAGGACAGCCAGAGGTGTCGTTTCGTGACCACCGAAGTGGCCATGGACCTCCCCGCACAGACGGCCGACGCTTGAGTTAGGTGAAGAATAGCGCCAGAAATCCTGGATGCCTCTTCCACCTCTTCTCCCGTGAGCTCAGTCTTACCCGTTGTTAGATGGGACAGAGAGGCCGCGAGGAGGGCAATATTGTTTGCTGCTGCTACAGCCTGGGCTCCCAACGTGAAGGACTTCTCTGCCAGCTGCGCTGCGAGTCTGTCCTTCTGCGTCGGCAAAGTGGCCTTTTTGGAGGAGGGCCAGGGACTCAAACCCAGCAAGAGATACGCTGCCATGGCGCTCTCGAGCCTGGGGATTCCCTTAGCAACCATCTGTCTCCCTTCCACTCTAGTAAATGGGAGGTACGCTTTATCCGGCGAACGCGCCGCTAAAGGTGCCTCCCATGAGCCTTCAACGTACTTACTGAGAGAGGGCATGGCTGGAGCCAGTGGCTCTGTCGCCCTTCTCGGCCAAGAATAAGGTCTGCCCTCCATCATACCCACCTCCGCAGCGGGGGGAATGGGGGGCAGCACTATCTCTAGACGTCTAGCAGCCCTCTCAATGAGCCCAGGAAAGTCTGAGCGCAGAGAGGCTGCCGCGAAGGACAGGGCTACTGATTTCTCAGAGCCCGTGTCGTCATCGCCCAGGGAGTTACAAGACCTCTTACTCTCCAAAGGAAAGGGGGTCTTGAAAGTCTAGGTCAGAGGGACGGATTGTTCCACAGGAATATCCATCTCATCCCCATAATCCCTGTCTTCCTCAGAGTCGGCGCCCTCAGATGATGCCTCAGAAGCTGAGGCTAACACCGATAGCACATCCTCTAAGGGGATATCCTCCCTGGAAGGAGGGCGCAGCTGGCGCAAATAGGGGGATCGCTGATTCCGTCCTTGGCGTGCTGTGAACCCAAACACACGAAACAAGGTCGTGGGAGTCTGCAGCCGCCATAGAGGAACAGCGACATTGAGCTCTGAAAATAGCTTTTGGGGGTGGAAAATCTCCTGGTGTGCTCATTTTAGGACGACGTCGAGAACTGGAAATCGACTGCGCTATCCTCGTCCTGAGTCTTCGTCTCTTCTTGGCTTCTTCAGTCTAGTCCAGTCGCTGAAGATAATGGGAGGCTGATTGAGGGAAAGCGTCCCCTCTTATAGGGATACCTGTACTCCTCTTGGCTGCAGGTGTGTGCATAATTTTGTCTCAGGCTGTTCGCTGCCTAGGCAGCGGAGTAAACCAATAGGAGCAGAGCTCCCCTATGGGGCGGAGCTCCACGATATAGAACATTGTGGGAGAGACAAAAAGTGAGTAAAAAACGCCCTACATTTACAGTGGGGGAAAAAAGTATTTAGTCAGCCACCAATTGTGCAAGTTCTCCCACTTAAAAAGATGAGAGAGGCCTGTAATTTTCATCATAGGTACACGTCAACTATGACAGACAAAATGAGAGAAAAAAATCCAGAAAATCACATTGTAGGATTTGTAATGAATTTATTTGCAAATTATGGTGGGAAATAAGTATTTGGTCAATAACAAAAGTTTCTCAATACTTTGTTATATACCCTTTGTTGGCAATGACACAGGTCAAACGTTTTCTGTAAGTCTTCACAAGGTTTTCACACACTGTTGCTGGTATTTTGGCCCATTCCTCCATGCAGATCTCCTCTAGAGCAGTGATGTTTTGGGGCTGTCGCTGGGCAACACGGACTTTCAACTCCCTCCAAAGATTTTCTATGGGGTTGAGATCTGGAGACTGGCTAGGCCACTCCAGGACCTTGAAATGCTTCTTACGAAGCCACTCCTTCATTGCCCGGGCGGTGTGTTTGGGATCATTGTCATGCTGAAAGACCCAGCCACGTTTCATCTTCAATGCCCTTGCTGATGGAAGGAGGTTTTCACTCAAAATCTCACAATACATGGCCCCATTCATTATTTCCTTTACACGGATCAGTCGTCCCTGGTCCCTTTGCAGAAAAACAGCCCCAAAGCATGATGTTTCCACCCCCATGCTTCACAGTAGGTATGGTGTTCTTTGGATGCAACTCAGCATTCTTTGTCCTCCAAACACGACGAGTTGAGTTTTTACCAAAAAGTTATATTTTGGTTTCATCTGACCATATGACATTCTCCCAATCCTCTTCTGGATCATCCAAATGCACTCTAACAAACTTCAGATGGGCCTGGACATGTACTGGCTTAAGCAGGGGGACATGTCTGGCACTGCAGGATTTGAGTCCCTGGCGGCATAGTGTGTTACTGATGGTAGGCTTTGTTACTTTGGTCCCAGCTCTCTGCAAGTCATTCACTAGGTCCCCCCGTGTGGTTCTGGGATTTTTGCTCACCGTTCTTGTGATCATTTTGACCCCACGGGGTGAGATCTTGCGTGGAGCCCCAGATCGAGGGAGATTATCAGTGGTCTTGTATGTCTTCCATTTCCCTAATAATTGCTCCCACAGTTGATTTCTTCAAACCAAGCTGCTTACCTATTGCAGATTCAGTCTTCCCAGCCTGGTGCAGGTCTACAATTTTGTTTCTGGTGTCCTTTGACAGCTCTTTGGTCTTGGCCATAGTGGAGTTTGGAGTGTGACTGTTTGAGGTTGTGGACAGGTGTCTTTTATACTGATAACCAGTTCAAACAGGTGCCATTAATACAGGTAACGAGTGGAGGACAGAGGAGCCTCTTAAAGAAGAAGTTACAGGTCTGTGAGAGCCAGAAATCTTGCTTGTTTGTAGGTGACCAAATACTTATTTTCCACCATAATTTGCAAATAAATTCATTAAAAATCCTACAATGTGATTTTCTGGAAAAAAAATCTCAATTTGTCTGTCATAGTTGACGTGTACCTATGATGAAAATTACAGGCCTCTCTCATCTTTTTAAGTGGGAGAACTTGCACAATTGGTGGCTGACTAAATACTTTTTTCCCCACTGTACATCCCGCCACGGCGGGATCAACCAGCGGCGGCTTCCTGCATGCGCGATTCATTTGCAGTCTGGACGCGGAGGGGTGAACATCTCCTGCTCTGGCTGCAGCTGGGAGGGACTGCTGCGCGAGGACTGGGCCGCCTGTGAGTGCTTTGGGACGGGGGTAACAAAGCACCCGCTGCTCGTTGAGAAGAGTAAGAACGATACGTGCTATCACGTCAGAGTCTCCAAAAGTCTCCAATAACACCAGAAAAAGTCGCTAGATTTGAGGGGTCTGAAAACTCGCTAAATATAGCGACAAAGTCGCTAAGTTAGCAACACTGATTGTAGGGGAACAATGAAATAACGCAGTGGAACTGGCTTTGAGGTCCAGAGTTGAGTTTGAGGGAAGCGGGTTCCAGGATAGAGTTTGCCTGGTGATGTTGGAGGGGGACTTTAAGAGGATGTGTCCGATCCATGCATCTCCATCTTCTCCTTTGGATCTCCTCCACAGAACATGACTAGTGCGCTCCCAACCACCACACCACCACCAATTGATTTGTCTTTTATTTTAATACTATTAAAACAGATTACAAAGTCATTATGGAAATACCCTCTGTTAACTCAAGGCTTGAAAAGTTAGCTACAGAACAGGTCATTACAGATTTAAGTTAACTTAAAATGTACCCTGCAACTTTGTTCACATTCATTGACCAAAATAATTGAATGGATTTATTAATTTCGGTCTCAGCACTGTACTTCTGTGTCTGTTATTATGAGTAAAAGAAACTGAGTAAGAACTTTTGTTATTTGTTCTAGGCAGCAGTTGGGTAACACTTTGCTTGAAGGGGGTGTACATAAGGCTGATGTTGAATAAATGTGTTATGAAGGTTGTTATGAATGATACTGCAACACTAATATAGGTACCATTACATTTGAGTCTTTTAGCAGACACTTACAGGAGCAATTATGGTTAAGTGCCTTGCTTAAGGGCACAGACAGATTTTTCACCTAGTCGGTTCGGGGATTTGAACCAGCGTCCTTTCTGTTACTGTCCCAACGCTCTTAACCGCTAGGCTACCTGCTGCCTCAAACGCTGATTTCTCACATAAATGCACCCATTCATTCAGGTTACAGACCATGTAACTAGGCCTAGGACCCCTAGACAAAGCAAGTGCAGGCTAGTGAATGGTTATGAAAGGTTTCATAAAAGGTGTTATGAATGCCGTATGTATACTCCCTTCCTAAAGTGTTACAGCATTTTGTTCAGCTTGAAATTAGAGTCCCTGTCATTATTCTTTGACTTACATAACCATCTTGGTCATACTTTAACTTTAGGTCCATTTCTATCTATATAAAACCTTTTTGCTAAAATAATCACATGCTAAAAATCATACACAGAGGGAAAAAAAATGCAATGGAGCAAAGAAATGTGTTTTTCTCTATGGAGCTTGCATATACAATACATACTGCATTTGTCACCATACAGAAAATCAGGGTGAAATATAATGCAAATCTTGAAAAGAAAAAGCCTAAAAAGCTTAGAACTGACAATGGTGAGCTCAACAATATACTATCTTTGTTTTGTTTAACAAAAACTGCAGAAAAGACTTCATCCCAAAAGCTGCAAAGAGGAAGTGGTATGCTTTCTATTTTTGAAAGAAATGTGCAGCATAGAGCAGACTTTGTTTTAGAACTGTTGCTATCATCCCACAGTAGACCTCTAGCTCCACCCACACACACAGCAAAAGGGTAACACCTTGAATACAACACTAGACTGTTATTCATACCAATCTCAAGCGCCTTTATAACTAGCCCAATGTCCTGGGATGTCTTCTGAAAAGTGTATTTGGATGTCTTCTTCAAGTTGAAGTCATCCAAATGCGTTACAAAACAAACAATATAAGATAGTGTGCCTGGCTGTGTTGTAATTTTGTTTTAATAAAAACTAACGAAACAACAATGAAAATAAGCTCTAAGGACCACAGCTACTCTAAGAAGGCTAGGTCTTTGGCAGCTGTGTACACTCCACGAGTCTGCCTGCTCTTTTATGTTCTGTCCATGAGTCCATCCCTAGCCTGGTCCCAGATCTGTTTGTGCCATCTTGCCAGCTCCTACGATCATTGTCACAGCAAGTTGACAAGACAGCACAAACAGATCTGGGACCAGGCTAGTCCATACCTACTGTCTCACATGGCTCCAGAGGGAGGAGAGGGTATTGTCTCTGTCTGCAGAGCAGAGCTGGGTCATTTGTCCTTGTCCTCTTCCTGAGTCTCCTCCTCGATCACCATTATCCTTAGGCCTGAGATCTGCCCATTAGCATCCAGCTGTACTCCCTCTACCTGGCTCTGCTGCCCAGCCTCGAGCACCTCCCCCTGGGCATCCTCCGACTCCCCCTGCATCCCCATCGCCTCCCCTCCCTCCCCCTCCCCCTCAACCCCCTCCGAGACCATGGTCACCTCCATCCCACCATGGACCACTATGGCAGAGCCCTCCTCCCCAGCCTCGGCCTCTCCTTCTTGGGCCAGCTGTAGCTCCATCGCCGCCCCCATGGTCTGGTCATTGTTGCCCGGCGCGGGGTCGATCTCAATCACGGTGGTGTGTGCCTGGCTTTTGTCCTCCACCAATCCCTCCTGTACCATCCCCATCTCCTCCTGGTGGAGTACCACTGTCCCACCTTCCACAACCTGGCCCATGGGCTGCTCCACCATCATCTCCCCACCGTCGGTCACCCCTCCCTGGGTGAGTTGGACCAGCTCCATGGGACTCATCATGGTTCCTCCTAGCTGATTGGGGTCCTGGAGGGTGGTGCCCACCAGCGTCAGCCCCTGGGAAGGGTGCAGCGTCAGGGTCTCCGTCTTGCCATCAGCCCCCACCATGGTGGTGATATATCGGGTGAAGGTCTGAGCGCCGGCAGGCAGAGTGTGGAGGGTTACCGTGTTGTTCTGTTGACCCAGTGTGGCCATTGGGAGGCCTGACAGGCCGGACAGGGAGAAGGGCTGGCCCATGGAGGAGAATGAAATGGGGGAGAGGATAGTGAACTGCTGGGGCTGCAAGGTGGCTGTCTGGGGCTGGGAGAGGGAGGAGGTGAGGAGGGTGGTGGTGGAGGCTGGCCGCTGCAGACGTGGGCGTTTGGCCTTGGGCTTGGTGGGTTTGCCTCCTGGGGTGTGGCTGATGTTGTTGAGGGGCTGGGGGAGGCAGAGCTGAGCTCTGGCGTGCTGCTGTCGTCTCTGTTCCTCCAGCTGCAGCTCCAGGTCTGTGGAGATCAGGTCAGAGGTCAGAAATTACTCAGAGATGGTGCGCTACAGTAATCCACTGTATCAATTAGCAAGTGAATAGTTTTTGTTTGAGGCAATATCCAATTCAGGTCTATCTTTGCTATTGAATGTAGACTTTAATTACATTTTTGGTTTCCGACTTTAATTACATTTTTGGTTTCCCAACCATTGACATTAAATGATATGACTAAAATTGAAATTATCCAAAACATCATAGGAATACTTTACTAGGCTACATATCTCAATCTCCCTTCCTCTGCCTGAAGTTACTGAATTGATCATTACTCACTGGTCAGTGTGCTAAGGACCTGCTCCTCTCCAGGGTCAGTCTGTTCTCTCCTTACGTTCAGGATGTGTTTGACCGAGTCCAGCAGGCCGAACACCTGGGCCAGGTTACTCAACACTGCCACCTCTACCAGACAGGAATCTGAGATCCATCAGTGGGCAATCAATCACATGGTCAGTAACAACACATCCATCAGTCAATCAATTAATCAAAGACATTAAATGTGTTTCAACAAGACATATGTAGCTTATTTTTTGGTTGCCCCACAAAAGACCCATAATCTAGTCTTTACATTACTCCTCATTATATTTCATCCCCAGACTTGATCAACAGAAATCAACATTGCACCTGTGTGGCACCATGCATATACCCTTAGAAATGACCTGTACCCTATCCCCTGTGTCCTAGGTGCCAGTACCCACCTGCGTCCTGCATGGCAGCCTGCTCGCTGCGTAGCTGCACTCCTCTCAGCATCTCCAGCAGCTCTGTCCTGATGTTGTCCACCACCTCCCCCATTAGGCCCACGTCAGCTATGCCTTTCCAGAAGTTCAACGTCTCCTCTGGGGGAACATAAAGGACACAGCAGAGTTCAAAGTTCAAATTCAAAGTAGGGTATATGCCATTTGAGTCACAGTTAATGATACGAGTGTGAGAGAGGTGAGAAAGAATTCATCCAGTCGCATGCCAAGCAGATCTAAAGTCAAATATGTGTCACATACTTTCAAATACTTGAGATGTGGTTGGTTTAGCTTGACCGGCATGCAGGGTCGGTGGAGTTTGCACTTTGGGGATTATTCCATTGGTTTCATTTTACCGGGCGATCTAAATCAATCGCACCCAACAGCAAGTATTTGACCCAGGTATGAAGCTAAGATTAATACAAGACTAATGCCCAGACAACTATTTGACTTCAGAGTTGAGAGTATAAATACAGTATATAGTCACGAGCGGGAGCTGTTTGGTTGAAGAACTCACCTGATATCTCACTGGTTTCCTTCTTCTCTGTCGTCTCCATTGCTACGGCCCCTGAACTCCACTCCACTGTTCCGGTCAGAACCTCTGACCTCTCCTCTGTTGTCATGGCAACCTGGCCACCATTACCAATCACCACCTGGGCTACATGTTCAACAGGGGGAGAGACATGGTTAGCTACACTACTTACAATATTCAATACACAACAAAAAACGGATGGTTCCGGTCCTGGATGCTTATTGACTGATAACGTATTCCAAACGTGTGTGTGTGTGTGATATATATATATATATATATATCTATCCCAATGAAAATGTACAGTTCATTGACATGCCTTAAAATTTCACAAATTCAAAAGGAGATAAATGGGAGAAAATAGGATTAAAAGGTTCTTTACCGAAAATAACTGCCAGACAAACTTTTAAATTGTTTTGCCACAGACAATCTGAGATCTTTACATCCCTCAGGGAGGGGCGTGTCTGGTCTCACCTTGTGAGGAGGTGGATGTGGTGAGGCCACTGCCGTCTGGGGGGAAGCGTGTGTTGTTGATCAGCAGGTCAAACTTGGTGCTACGACACGTGTTGGTGCACAGAGTGCTGTGTTCATAGAAGTCTAGCTGCCCCGAGTCCATCATCTTCCTGAAGGAGAGAGATGATTAGATAAAGGATGAGAGTGAGGAAAGAGAGCTTGGGTTGATTTTCCCTTCAGACCTGGGATCCTAACTTGCAACCCTCCAGTTTCTGGCCCACCTCTCTAACTTCCTGACTACCTCTTATGCCTAAGAGATAGGCATTTTGCCTATCTAATGATCTCAGATCTCTCCACAAGTGCATAGGGGGTAGGGGCTAGAGGCTAGGGGTTGATTTGGGACCGGTCAACTCTACTCCTCACCTGAGCATGACCCCGCCCATCCGGATAGCTCTCTTCCAGTCCTTCAGTGTAGCCTTCCCAGACATGTGGACAAACTGCTTGGGACTGATCAGCTGGTCTTCATACTGTATGGGGCAGACATAATAGGTAGAGAGTGTAGAAAGGAACCATCTGTTCACTGGGATTACAAAACAGATACCTATATCACCTTATCATAAAGGAGACAGCAAAGAAACAACTGGCCAATGAGAAACTTTCAACTGATGTCTAAGGCATTGTTGAGGCAAACGGTATGTGACATTCTCACAATCTCTTCTGCTGACATTGTACAAACAGGAGTAAAACTCTTCATAAGTATACCAAAGCTGGCAGTCTGAGCTGTTCCTTCTCTGCACACTAGCATTTGAAAAGCTTTATGATTTCTGTCGAAAATACAATTAACATGACAATACTAACCTTGACACATTTGACGTTTATTCCAGGACAGACAAACTTCTTGACCAGTAGCACAGCTTTACACTCTCCACATGTGATGGGATAACCCAACTCCACGTCCTCCCCGTCAACGGTGGTTTCTTCTCAAGGAACACACACACGTGAACGTTTTATGATATGCTTTGTTTGTGTGTGACTGTGTGTGTGTGTGTGTGTGTTACTTACCTGGGTGTGCCTCAACAGCTGTGTCTGCCTCTCCCGACTCATCCATACTGCAACGGAAAGTGAATCACAAAACAAATGAAAACTAAGCAGGGTCTGCCTGCCACAAGACTGTTAACTCACTAACCTAAAGCCTAGGTAATTAGCTTAGGGACCCATCATGCGAGTGTGGTTCACTGAACCAACTCTGTTACACTAGTCTTGTCCTCTTTTCCCCTATCAGGCCCAAGTAAACATCAGTGTGTACCTACCCTGTTGTGATTTGTTGTAGCTGGAGGATGACCTGTGTCTTGCTTTCGTTGTCATCACCATCCTCTTCCTCAGGAGCCTTCATCACCATCAGGTCCCCCATGGAGACTGTCGTCACCTCGGTTTGTGCCATCCTGACTCCTCTCCCAGTGTAGCTTACTGAAGGCCCCAGATAGGAAAGAAGAGTACAATGGTGACAAATACAGTTGAAGTCGGAAGTTTACATACACTTAAGTTGGAGTCATTAAAACTCGTTTTTTCAACCGCTCCACAAATTTCTTGTTAACAAACTATAGTTTTGGCAAGTCGGTTAGGACATCTACTTTGTGCATGACACAAGTAATTTTTCCAACAATTGTTTACAGACAGATTATTTAACTTATAATTCACTGTATCACAATTCCTGTGGGTCAGAAGTTTACATACACTAAGTTGACTGTGCCTTTAACCAGCTTGGAAAATTCCAGAAAATGATGTCATGGCTTTAGAAGCTTCTGTTAGGCTAATTGACATCATTTGAGTCAATTGGAGGTGTACCTGTGGATGTATTTCAAGGCCTACCTTCAAACTCAGTGCCTCTTTGCTTGACATCATGGAAAAATCAAAAGAAATAAGCCAAGACCTCAGAAAAAAAATTGTAGTCTGGTTCATCCTTGGGAGCAATTTCCAAACGCCTGAAGGTACCACGTTCATCTGTACAAACAATAGTACGCAAATATAAACACCATGGGATCACGCAGCCGTCATGCCGCTCAGGAAGGAGACGCGTTCTGTCTCCTAGAGATGAACGTACTTTGGTACGAAAAGTGCAAATCAATCCCAGAACAACAGCAAAGGACCTTGTGAAGATGCTGGAGGAAACAGGTACAAAAGTATCTATATCCACAGTAAAACGAGTCCTATATCGACATAACCTGAAAGGCCACTCAGCAAGGAAGAAGCCACTGCTCCCAAACCGCCATAAAAATGACAGACTACGGTTTGCAATTGCACATGGGGACAAAGATCGTACTTTTTGGAGAAATGTCCTCTGGTCTGATGAAACAAAAATAGAACTGTTTGGCCATAATGACCATCGTTATGTTTGGAGGAAAAAGGGGGTTGCTTGCAAGCCGAAGAACACCATCCCAACCGTGAAGCACGGGGGTGGCAGCATCATGCTGTGGGGGTGCTTTGCTGCAGGAGGGACTGGTGCACTTCACAAAATAGATGGCATCATGAAGAAGGCAAATGATGTGGATATATTGAAGCAACAGATCAAGACATCAGTCAGGAAGTTAAAGCTTGGTCGCAAATGGGTCTTCCAAATGGACAATGACCCCAAGCATACTTCCAAAGTTGTGCCAAAATGGCTTAAGGACAACAAAGTCAAGGTATTGGAGTGGCCATCACAAACCCCTGACCTCAATCCTATAGAAAATGTGTGGGCAGAACTGAAAAAGCATGTGTGAGCAAGGAGGCCTACAAACCTGACTCAGTTACACCAGCTCTGTCAGGAGGGAGGAATGGGCCAAAATTCACCCAACTTATTGTGGGAAGCTTGTGGAAGGCTACCCGAAACATTTGACCCAAGTTAAACAATTTAAAGGCAATGCTACCAAATACTAATTGAGTGTATGTAAACTTCTGACCCACTGGGAATGTGATGAAAGAAATAAAAAGCTGAAATAAATCATTCTCTACCATTATTCTGACATTTAACATTCTTAAAATAAAGTGGTGATCCTAACTGACCTAAGACAGGGCATTTTTACTAGGATTAAATGTCAGGAATTGTGAAAAACTGAGTTTAAATGTATTTGGCTAAGGTGTATGTAAACTTCCGACTTCAACTGTAGGCTAGATTAGAAGAATGTGAGTGTGATAAAGACTACACACATAGAGGAGGACAGACAGGACAAGGCAGAATCTGGATAAGATGGTTTTAGGGAAGACCATGCCCATAAACAGATTCAGTTCAGTTGCCTCTCAGTTTGTATGGTTTCAGCTCATTTTAACCTCCAGAGGTATTCAGTTATTATGTCGTAGTTAGAAAGGGGGGCATTGCATAGGGCTCATTGAAAGCCACATGGTTACTAGCTAACTATCTTTCCTACAAATGTAAAAGGTGAGGAGAAAAACTGACTGAAAACTTGCTATGCATAACTTTTAACTAGTAGTTAGCTATTGTTACACCTGATCTCCTGACTGTAACTACTGCTAGTGCACTGCCCATACCCACAGAAACGTTGCGTAAGCTAACTAACTAACTATCGTTACTAGTTTTAAAAAAATATGTACAGCAAGTTTGCACTCAGTTGTTCTCCACGCAACGTTTCTGTGGGTATGGGCAGTGCACTAGTTACAGTCAGGAGATCAGGTGGAACATAGCTAACTAGCTGCTAAAGCGCCATTTGCCCGAATAGCCTACGCCACTGATGTATATATGAACGGCCTACACCCATGCAGTGTACTGGTGTGGCTATCTTTGCTAGTAAGGTAGCGGCTTGTAGCTAGCAAGATGGCTAAGCTAGCTAAAGTAATGGACTTTGGGCAGCGGTTTGGAGCTCATGTAACCTGGGGCTGGGCTGTTACTAGCCACCTTGAGATTTACAGCGTGGCGGCGGTTACGTACCGCTTGTTTCAGAACGATAACGTGCGTCCGTTCTACTTTTTCTTTTCTCCGCTCCCCCTCAAAATTACGTCCCTGTGCGGCAGCACGTACACCAAACAACAACGCCGCGACGGCGTTGACCCGCCATTCGGAGAGAGCGGGGTGTTACCCCTTTAAAATGCCGAAATCTACGTAGAGATAGACATTATCTCGCATATAAATTAGTTAGCCTTTATGAGCCGAATAAACCTAACAGCACAAAGCCATCGTTTAGATGTTCCTTACCGTTTTTACGAAGTCAAACACATCCCTACAAGCTGCTGGGCATGCGCACTTCGTGCAGTTACACTTCCTGAGATATAGCGCGGCTCGCCAGTCATGCATGCTACACCCCCCAAAATAGGTCAAAAATAAACACAAGCCTGTTGACAATAAATCGCTGTTAAATGTTTTATGACAGCAATCATCACTTATTTCACAATATTATGACATTTAGATTATGACCTGCTTTTGCAACTGCACATTTTTTGTCGACCAGTGGCACAGGTCTGTGTTAGTATGGGCGTCGCAATATAAAGAAACAAAACCTATTATGTTCACGGTTCGTTTTTTTTGTACACATTTTTTGGGGCGCAAAGATTAACGATCATTCGCAGCCCCGGTCAGTAAAAATTATGCTTCCGAAATCTCTTGATATCGATTCCGCAAGAAGAGTGGTGAATTCCCACCCTTCCTGTGCTAAACATAGCAGAAGCCCTTTTTAGTAAATTAGGGCTAGATTCTACAATCTGATCGTTGGACATAGGGACTTCAGTCAGGGTAGGGAAGAACATTTAATTTATTTTACCAAACATATTCTGTTTGTGATTTCCAGTTAGATTAAGTATTTAAATCATATTTTAGTTGACAAAACAACGAATAATATTGCTGAATCAAATAGAATTAAATGCATTTAGCTGTAATTTTTCCTTACGCAAAGCATCATGGGATAGATAGGTTGAACAGTTTAGATTCGGATTGGTCCCCACGATAGCTCATCGGCTTGTAAATGTATTCCAAATAGACCCCTTACCCCATTGCATCTCATTCCTCCTGAAGTGTGTACTCGTTCACTACTCCCTGCAAATGAAAGAATAGCGGTTCCAGATACCATTACTTTACTTTCAAATCAATGAAGGGAACAAGTGCACATTTCAGGAGAAGTTAGAGATGATTGAGAAGTAACTCTAGGGTAATGGCTAGAAGGGATCCAGCATTTGTCAAATTAACTTCAAAAGTTGCTTTTTGTGGCTTTTAGCTAACCCTAACCCTTTTCCTAAACTTAACCTAATTCTCATAACCTGCTACGTTAATTATCCAAACCTGCTGCGTAAATTCAGCTAACAATCGGACCTTTATGAAATAATAATGGATGGCCCTCCCTTCAGAAAAATATATGTTTACCACGCCCTTCCTAAACCCTTGAAAAACAAAAAACAAGTGACCCTCCCCTGTACCCAAAATAATAATTAAAACATAAAGTGGATAGCAGAGGACATTTCTACTGTTTATCCTCACTCATAGGACTGACCAGAGCCTTAGAAATGCAGTTTTGTAAGTATTACATGACAAAGCAGCCAGAAGGTTGTGGATTCGCAGATCACCACCGACAAGGGTAGGGGTGAAAATAACCCCATTATAATAAGAGCACTGCATGAATCTATCATCTTACTTGAGGTCTGAGAAAAAAATGCCTTTTATAAACGCAATTCATGCAATTCTACGTCATTTTACATGACTGGCGACATGCAGAATATTTTTTTTATACCACAACAGAGCTTGACAACGAATGAGCGCATGTTGTGATTGATTTCTATACAGGCTATTGTTTAAAAAAGAGGATAGTCCTTTGTTTGGAACAGTGCTAAAGTTGTCTATTAACTGTAAAAATGTAGTGCAACCGAACGAGTTACAACTGAAGTATCAGATCGTCAAATAATTCGAGAAAAATGCAATTGTTATTTAACACAGCAGCCGCATATCATCAGGTCGGCCTATATGCATGCACTTGTAACTTTTTTTCATTTAGGAAACTGTCATGATATTGTTGTTAAAAATAGATTTGTGTTGACTGTGATTAGGGCATGGGAATATAAGAGCATCTGCTAGGCTAAATTAACAAACTACGCATGCATAGTTTACCGCATGATCCTCAAACCAAAGACTGCCAAACTCGTGTTTCTGAAAGTTCATTCAAATGCACTGTATAATGACTGTTTAGCTTAATAAGGATTTTTTTTCATTTTATACAGCCTAAATGCGAAATGTATAGGCATATTGTTGAAATGCTGTTGTTGATGTGTTTTTGAAATGCTGAGCGCTCCTGCCAGCCTGTATCATGTCACAAATGTGTCACAATTTGTTTCTTAAATGGCAGGCTATAGCCTTGAAATAATAATAATATAGCCTAAATAATTAATTTTCGTTCCTTCTTAGGCTACCTGGCTTGCTCCTGACTGACTTAGAGTTCGTATGTTGTTTAATAGCCTGTTGAAATGTTGAACCTCAATTGATAGTGACAGAATCACACATTACTTCTCAAGCAAAGTACTTTTTTTGTCTCCTCGGCTATAGAAGGTTGTAGTGCAGCCTTTGAATGTCATAGAGACTAAATAAATCCCATATGCATCGGAGTCACATCTTTCCCCTGCATTTTACAGCTTGTTTCTAGCATAAAGCATTGCAGACTAAAGCGTCATTATAGATTGCTTTATATAATCAGGTTCATTTCATTTTTTCCCAAAATCTTAACCTAACAAGGGGTAGGCCTATGCTTTTAGCCATCTTCTTTCAGAAAAGCCACAGTACTCTCACACCCTCACATACCCTCTTAATTCGAGCCCTGGTTTTAACTTAACACACCAAGCTCTTCATTGACACTGAGATATTTAAGGTGTGCATGGTGATGGAAGGAGTTGGCTGACAAAATCTATGGATAGTAGACTATAATTTAATCTGTCAAACAGGTAGGCCTACCTCTTATTTCTTGAATAGGAATAAATAGAGTCCAACACCTCTTGTTGTAGGTAGCCTAATGTCAAATTAAAATGAAGACTGTTTAAATGAATTAGGCCTTCTGGAATTAGCCTACTTTCAGCAGCCATGTGCTGTCCTTCTTTCCGGCTGCCACTTTATAGTAATGTAAATTATATAAAAATGGCTTATTGTGAGGTCAATAACCCTGATAAATAGCTTTGTTATGGGCATTTTTTAAATGTATTATTCAAATCAATTATAGCAGTAGCAAGCTTACCTCCGGTCCTCTTTCTCATTTTTGCGCTCTCCCTCTCAAACTGAACAGGACATCAGTAGGCCTAGTCCGCATACACAGATATTACATTTTTTTAACATATAAAAACATATTTTCTGAAGAAGCCTTTGACTCGCCTACTGAAGTGCCACTGTACACAGCACATCCATTGGTTAGGCAGCACGAAAGGGTTAACATCAGCAAGAGCAGAGCAGGTCAGGGCTCATGATTGGGTTAGCCTATCCATTGCAGTGTATAATGCAGTGTAGCCTAGTTTTATATACACCATTTATTTAAAATGGATTAAAATGAGATTTTTTTGTCACTGGCCTAAACACAATACAACAATGTCAAAGTGGAATTATGTTTTTAGAAATGTTTAGAAATGTAATTAAAAATGAAAATCTTAAATGTCTTGAGTCAATAATATTCAACCCCTTTGTTATGGCAAGCCTAAATAAGTTCAGGAGTAAATATGTGCTTAACAAGTCACATAATAAGTTGCATAGTATCACTCTGTGTTCAATAATTGTGTTTAACATGATTTTTGAATGACTAACTCATCTCTGTACCCCCCACATACAATTATCTGTAAGATCCCTCAGTCGAGCAGTGAATTTCAAACACAGATCCAACCACAAAGACCAGGGAGGTTTTCCAATGTCTCACAAAGAAGGTCACCGATTGGTAGATGTGAAAACAATTAAATAAATAAAAGGCAGACATTGAATATCGCTTTGAACATGGTGAAGTTATTAACCTTTGGATGGTGTATCAATACACCCAGTCACTACAAAGATACAGGCGTCCTTCCTAACTCAGTTGCCAGAGAGGAAAGAAACCACTCAGGTATTTCACCATGAGGCCAATGGTGACTTTAAAACAGTTACAGAGTTTAATGGCTGTGATAGGAGAAAACTGAGGATGGATCAACAACATTCTAGTTACTCCACAATACTAACCTAGCGGAGGGCCTCCTAATATGAGTCGTCCCAGCGAGCCAGCCCCCCAGCCTACCCTGCAGTCCGCCCAGGACAGCGATGCCCGACTGTCCCTCCTGGACAAGTATCCAAATTCTGAGAGGTCCAAAGTTGCCATGTTCATTTCCCTGCTGCCCGGGCGGGCGTTGGAGTAGGCTATGGCCGTCTGGGAGAGAGGAGAGGAAGAGCTGGGTTCCTACGAGAGGTTCATGGCTCTGTTCAGGGCGGTCATCGACCATCCACCGGAGGGCAGAGAGGGAGGTGAGCGACTACTCCAACTCCGGCAGGGTGCCCAGACTACTGCGGAGTACGCCCTCACCTTGCCGACCGTGGCAGCCTCCAGCGGATGGAATGAGCCGGAGCTCCGCATCTATTCCGAAGAGGACTGCGCGAGGAGGTCCAGACAGAGTTGGTGTGCCGGGACGACAACCTTTCCTTGGACGCGCTCATCGTGATGGCCATCCGTCTGGACAAACATATTCGGGAGCACCAGCGCCCCCCTCGCCTCTTGCCCTCCTCCTTTGGCCATTCTGAGGCAGAGCTTGAACCCATGGAGGTAGGGGCCACACAACTCCCCGTGGCAGAGCAGCGTTGCCGGAGACAGCTGAGGCTCTGTTCCTATTGCGGCCAGGAGGGGAACCAGCTTCAGCGGTGTCCAGTGCGTTCCAATCCGGGGTCCACGGAGGCAGAAGGGCGGCCCCGTGATCATCTGTCTCCCGGGGTAGGCATGAGTATTCCATCATTATCACTTTCCGCCAAATGGTTCCTGGTTTCCATTTCACTGGATGGCTGTCCTTCATGTGTTGTCGCTACAGCCCTAAGGGACTCCGGTGGCGTGGGGAATTTCATCGACCAGACCCTCGCCTCCTCCCTGAACATCACCTCGTACCCGCTCTCCTCTTCCGGTCCAAGCCCTGGATAATCGACCATTGGGATCCAGTACAATCACGCAAATCACAGCACCACTCACCCTCACCGTGGGACCCATGCACCAAGAAAGCCTTCCCTTCCTCATCATCACCGTCCCCCAAGACACCCCTCCACCTCCCCTGGACATCGATGGGACCCCCACCTATGCCTTCAGGTCCCTCCTGGACTCCCAATGTCGTGGGGGTTGGCTCCAGTACCTGGTGGACTGGGAGGGGTACATCCTGGAGCCCAACATCGTCCGGGATTTCCATCTCCCCCATCCGGACCAGCCCGCTCCTCACCCTTGGGGGCCGTCCTCTGGCCGGCGTTGTTCTGCGGCTGGAGCCACTCGTCAGGGGGATGCCCTCCGGTGGATGATCGAAGACTCCTCTGAACAGAGCCATGAACCTCCCATAGGAACCCAGCTCCTCCTCTCCTCTCTCCCAGACGGCCGTAGCCCATTCCAACGGCCGCCCGGTCAACAGGGAAATAACCGTGGCAACCTTGGACCTCTCTGTGGTGGGGGCTCCCGTTTGATGAGAAAAATAGAGGGAGCACTGGAGGAGGAAGCCACCGCATTTGGATGGAGTCCCGTCATATTTGTCTGGAAGGGACAAACGGACATCGCTGACCTGGGCAGACTGCTGAATGGGCTGGGGTGCTGGCTTGCTGGGTCGACTCATGGTAGATGATCCTCCGCTCGTTGGGGGTGACGCCCCTTGGGGAAGATCTAGATGTTGAAGAACGCGGAGGACCTCATCCATCACCGTCCCCAGTTGCGCCAGCTGATCGTGGTGTTGGCGAAGTAGGTCTCCCTGTTCGCCGACCATCTGGGAGATGTCTCGGTTGGCTGCTGCTTCCATTCTGTGAGGCAATATTCTGTAACGTAGACGCAGGGAGTCAGGAAGCAAGTGCAGTTAGTGAGTTTAATGACGAAGAACATTGAATGATACAAAACAAGAAAAGCATCTAAACATGGAAACATAAACAATTTTGCCTGGTGGGTGATAACAATGGAGTGCTATATAAAGGGGAAGTAATCAGGGAGGTGATGAAGTCCAGGTGTGCCTAATGAGGCGCAGGTGTGCGTAATGAAGGTTGCCAGGTGTGCGTAACGATGGGTTGCCAGGTCCTGTGGTTAGTAGACCGGCGACGTCGAGCGCTGGAGAGGGGGAGCGGGAGTGGATGTGACAGCATGACCCTTGCCCATTTTCCTCCGGGTAACAATTGTGTACATTTCGACCCCTCCCTTACAAAATGTACCTTCACTGTCACTTTCATTAAAGAATGAACTTTTAAAAGATCTGATCATATAAATGCATCAAGTCTTTCTTTCATTTAACATAACATTTATTTAATCTTTCACCACATATCAAATAATCACAAATGTTGACTGCTTACAAAGCCAGAGTGATTTGCACGGTCATTTCAATGAATTTGCACATTTAGCGTGTGTGTATCTGCATTTCTTCCCTCCAGATGATTCGTTAAGAACCACAGATGTTTCTACCATAAGTATATATATGGTTTCTACAGGTAAGCTTGGACAGGAGCGGAGGGTGAAAGCAATATCAGTGAACAGCTTCATTTCCACAAGTGATATTAATCCGTTATTGATGTTATTGATTAGTTATTGATCAGTTATGCCAACTAACAGTTGTGATTTTCAACAGAGGCTTATGAAAATGAAAGCACACCAATATTATTTCCATACAGAGTTGTATGTTTATTAGTTGAAGTTCAGTATTTTATTTGCACTGTGATTCAGCTAAGTGGGTCTGGTATGCAGTTCTTTTTTTAACAAAAGAGGGCGCCATAACCCTGGCATGGAGATGGTCAATCAATATGGCACCATGGACATAATATTGTTTATTGATTGAATACCCTTTAACAGTAGAGTACCTTATACAGAACATTTAGAATATAAAATAAATAACAGTTATTTCGTCAAGCTGTAATCTGTGATCGGACTCAGTCAGAGGCAAAATAGAAGCATCAACTATGCTGCTGTGCTGCTATGTCTAGTTGTTGGCTTGCCAAAAAAACTAATTTGCAAGTAAAATACGTTAGTGATTTGTGATATGTTGTTGTACTATCAAGGACCTGTTGGATAGTACAGATTTAATTAGATTGTTTTGTCGATTGGTATTCAGATTACAGTATTATGATATTATTATCATCACAAAGAAAATGGCCACTTATCATTTATAATCAACTGAACACTTTCTAAAGCATCAATTATTTTGAATTTTTCTGCTCTAAAATCGAAACTTTTCTAGTTCTACTGGCAACGTGTCAAGATCCAAGAACCAAGCTCAAACTCTTCTTTCAAGTCCTTTAGCCTGAATAGGCTGTTGAATATAGCTGGTGCTCCATCTCAGTGACATGGGCCTTTCTCTAGATACACATTGTTCATAGACCATCATTGGCATAATCATCACCACAGCTTCCTAATTCCTGTTTTCTTCATATCTGATGTAACAATACAGCCAACAAGAATCCTTATGAAAGTCAGTGCTCAGGAATAGGTTGCATTCACTGACAAGCAGCTGTATTACAGCACATATTATCATTATTGTAAGCCTAAACAATACAACTGTACAAAATAAACCCTGTTATAAATGACACAGGAAGCTGAAAAAAGGAAGCAGTACATACTGTAAGGAACATGGTTTGACTCTAACTCCCTTTGTGGCTTAGAATGGAAATATTTGCTGCTTTTCAAAAGGAGTTGAATTGCGATGACCAAACAGACAGCGGCCTACATTATCATACCTCTGAAACCATGTCTGAAAAAGATAATTCTCAATTTCTATACATTCCCAGGCAAGACTGTTTTAGTTCATTTAAAGGGCATGTCTCCCCTCCCTAGGCCTCGGTATTGCTTTATCTTTGTGGATGTGTCCTTTCTTACCGTAACAAGAACATGGATCAATACAGACATCTGATTGTCATATGTACTGGTTAGCCAACTGATTTAACTTTGAAAGAAATTAGACATGTTGTAATGGGGTTATGACCTGTGATAACAGAGGTTTAATAAGTCTGTGAATGGTTAGTAGAGCTGAAAAACTGACCACGACATAACTATAAACAGGGTTAACATTGATGAGTGTGGGAACAACAGGAACAACTAAACTATGTTTGCATCAGACTTTGTAAAGTAAGAGGCAAAACATAAGTACGGTATGTAGACAAACACATATTTTTGTCAATAAATTGTATGCTGAGGCTTTGTACGTTGTTTACCAGTATGTATGTAAAGGCTCCCAAAAGATTAGTTAGTTAGACATTCCTTTCAACAAGTCAAGTCACATGACCATGATACAGGCCATATGCTGCTGGACCTTGCCCAATGACCACTGGAACACAAAACCAACATAGAACACAATATCCCATAAAGTCACAGTTGCTGAATGCACAATGTCTCTCCTGTCATCTACAGTGTGTGCAGGGTGTGGTGCTGGTGAGAGGTGGACAAGGTAAGCTGAGGGGAAGGAGGATGGGAGGGAGGAGGGACCAGGCAAAGTGAGCTGTTATCTAGACCCTGAGCCATGGTAACACCAGTCTACAGCCAAATCTCAGTCTCAGGGCAACTGTTATCTGCACTGGGGTTTGCAGTATAGAGATAGTAGTCTAGGGAAACTAGAGAGTTATCTTCCTGTGCCTATCTGCAGGCAGAAAGGGCCTATAGGCACAGCAAGGCAAGATTCTGGCTGTCTTGATATTGGAACCATTCTGATGGAGCATGGAGGTCATTAGGGCCGAAATGTCATGTTCTCAACCAGATAATGTAATAACACAGCGTTTCCAAAACGCGGTCCTCGGGACCCCAAGGAGTACACGTTTTGTTTTTTTACCCTAGCACTACACAGCTGATTCAAAGAATCTACTAATCATCAAGTGGCTACCATTAAAAGGGTTTGTGGCTTCAGCAATGTTCTACAAATGATGTAAAACAAATTAAAATAGAAAACATTACTCATCTGCTCTGAAGTAGGAAGTCCACAACATGAAGCAACATTAACTTGATTTGGCTTATGTGCAATTACATAGATAAGTAGTCTACAGGACCATATTAGCAGGGGAGGGGTGGTGGTGGTTACACATATAGAGTACAGTTTATTCTCCCTGCCTATTATCAATTAACTTTTAACACCAGAGCTAACCATGCCCAGTGGTTTAAAATACTTAAGTAAAAATACTTTAAAGTACTACTTAAGTCGTTTTTTGGGGTATCTGTACTTTACTTTACTATTTATATTTTTGACTACTTTTACTTTACTACATTCCTAAAGAAAATAATGTACTTTTTACTCCATACATTTTCCCTGACACCCAAAAGTACATTTTGAATGCTTAGCAGGACAGGAAAATGGTCCAATTCACACACTTATCAAGAGAACATCCCTGGTCATCCCTACTGCCTCTGATCTGGAGGACTCACTAAACACACATTCTTTGTTTGTCAATGATGTCTGCATGCTGTAGTGTGCCATCTGGTTTGCTTAATATAAGCAATTTGAAATTATGAATACTTTTACTTTTACTTTTGATACTTAAGTATATTTTTGCAATTACATTTACTTTTGATACTTAAGTATATTTAAAACAAAATACTTTTAGACTTTTACTCAAGCAGTATTTTACTGGGTGATCTTTACTTGTACTCAAGTATGACAATTGGGTACTTTTTCTACCACTGACCATACCGGACATGATGTACAGTCTCAGGGGACTGCAGGCAGAGCAACGGCACACACACACACATACACACACACACGCAAACACACACACGCAAACACACACACACACTTAGCCAGACAGACGTCAACCCACAACAACGTAATGGGAGTGATGCCAGACCGCAATAATGCATAGTCCACCAGCAAAGACCTTGCCTGCTTAAGAATCCAATAACTCCTGCGGCAGTAAAGGGCATCCAGGAAGGAATAGGATGCTGCCAGGAAGGAATAGGATACGTACTGGAATACCCCAAGGCCTGATCGCTGTCATACAGGTGTCTCTGGCTGCGTTTACACAGGCAGCCCAAATGTGATCTTTTGCCAAATTATTGGCAAAAGGCCTTTTCTCAATGGTCAAAATAACAATAATTGTGCAAAACATCAGAATTGGGCTGCCTGTGTAAACGCAGCCTCTGTGCCTGCCTTACCTAACTGGGCCCAAAGCTACCCAGGTGATGCTAAACTGTGTAGGCTTAGCATGTACATGTATGATGCTTGTCCACTGCAAGGATTTACACCAGTGTTCGTAGAGAAGCTTTAGTCACATCAAGATGTGTACTACAGGATGTGTATTATGTACTCCCATCAGAAAACAGCCCCATCCTGACCTCTGTAGGAACTAATACAGAGGGGAAAGGCAGGCTAGCTACGCTAAGCATATGGTGACATGTGGACGCGTGACGATGATGTCACAGGACAAGGGCCTCACTTTAGACCGTGGCTTAGTTTCAATGGGAAACTGACTAAACTGTGAGATGATGTGAGATACTTGTGGAGATAAGAGAGGGGGAACAACAGTGGAGACATGCGTCGTATTTATTAGGGAACACGTTCTAAAACGTTTCGCAACGGAAAAGATAAATTAGTGTTTCTTATTGGACAATTCCAGGTAGTCCCTCTCTGTTCCAATCCATTTTCTTCCGTTTGGTGCCTAATGAACATGACCATTGATGAGGTCAGGGGTCAGGGATCGAGGGTCAGTCTCTCAGCAGTTGCAGCTCTTCTCCCTCGGCTCCACCTCAATGTCCTCTTCGCCCGGGTACAGGACCCTGGTGGTGAGACCGCTCTTCACCCCATCCCATCCGTCCCTCGTGGTGATCTCCCCCATCTTCATCAGCTCATAGATGTCCCTGCTGAGCAGCTCGAAGGTCCGGTCCACGTTGCTGTTGCACTTAGCCGACGTCTCCACATAGCGGATTCCCATCTCCGCCGCCAGCTGCTCAGCCTCGTCCCGCGTCACCTTCCGGTCCTTGTTTAGGTCGCTTTTGTGGCCAATCAGGATGTAGACCATGTGGTGCGGCAGGATGTGTTCGCTCACTTCCTTGTGCCACTCCCTCACGTGGTCGAAGGTCTTGTGATTGGTCAGGTCGAACACGAGGAGCCCGCCCACTGAGTTACGGTAGTAGGAAGTGGTGATGGACCTGGAAGATGGAGAGTACGAGATGTTACAATTCAGCTCTGATCCATAGTGAAATGTGAATTTAAACAATGCTGACTTGAATCTCATTGTAACCCTGAACCAAAACAGCATAACAATATCCGCGACTCCTTGCAGGTCCAGGGAAAAACATCCCTTGTGGCTTACAAACTAAGGAATGATAACTAACAGTACAGACCTGTAGAGACAGTTCTTTCATGCCACTGAGAATCTCTTGTAGGTGTTTACTGTGAACCTCCTATTGGAAAACAGTCTTTCTTCCATAATATTCTGTCAGAGACATCCAGGTTCAGCTTCAAGAGGAAAGGGAGATCTGAGAGCAGAGTCTACAAACACAGTTCTAATGCTCTTAGAGGAACTGTATCTGAGACTACATCAGTGGAGAATGAAATATGTTGTTTACATCTTTTTTTCAACTACAAGCTATACTGGCTCCTGGATGGATACTGTATTTGCCTAGGCATTGCAGACTAGGCTACATACAGACACATTACTACATGTATGTAACAGAGAGAGACATGCCTAGCTGATTCACAGGCCATCTCATCAGCAACAAACCACACTTGCAGAATAACCGGATTTGACTGTCATTCATCCAAAGACAGGCATCAAAACCTTCTTATCATTGTATTAAAAAGGGATATTTCATTAGTGTATTACAGAAAACGATATCAAGGCGAGGTTGTTGCCCATCATCAGTGAATGAATGCAACTGATGATGCGCCACAATTTGCTGACTGTTTTTATGATGGAGACTGGAGTAACGGCCTCCGTTATTACAGTCGTAGGGTGAAAAATGACTGACGATGACTGACCTCCTTTCTCTGTGGGTTATGACTAGAGATAATGAAAACGATTATTTTCCTCCACTGTTATTCGCCAAAATGGTAAACCGACCACAATAGATTGTGTGAGGGCTGAGGCGTTTTAGTTATTTGATCCATATAGGCTAATTTATACTGATGGAAATAATTAATTAGTTGATCTTGTCAACAGATTATTGATAACAGATATAGATAGGCCTAGT
This sequence comes from Coregonus clupeaformis, assembly GCF_020615455.1. Lineage (NCBI taxonomy): Eukaryota > Metazoa > Chordata > Actinopteri > Salmoniformes > Salmonidae > Coregonus > Coregonus clupeaformis. The sequence continues at coordinate 38,807,410 of NC_059199.1, forward strand.
ATAACATTTATTGTCCGCATCTCACCTAAATCGTTCCTGTCCAGCCGTGTCCCACAGTTGAAGCTTGATTTTAATCCCTGGCTCGATGTCTAGCGAACGGGCATAAAAATCAACACCGACCGTTGGATCTGCTACATCGCTGTAAATTCCATCTGTAAACCGCTTCAGCAAAGATGATTTCCCTACGGTCGAGTCTCCTAGCAAAATTATCCTGAACTGATATTGCCACAAAATATCCATGGCATGGCTAGAGAGAGACCCACAATGGTGGCGGTTCCGAAACAAAGCAGCGCAGCACGTATGTTTACAAAGCCAGTGACTGCTGCTGCCTTCTGGTCAGACAGAGATGAGAGTGCCAGCGAGCAAAGAGCGCTGCAGTCATGTGATAGGCTACCAATGCACGGGATTTATTATAGGGCCTATTGCTTCAGAACACCACCATAAAAGAAAACAACGTCACTTAATGTTATGACAATTCTATTGCCTTATGTATCCAACTCTCAAATTGGTGTGTAATGCCATGGAGCCTATGACTGGTCCATCTATAAATTGCTTTTTGACTTTACATGGCCATGACGGCATAGCATGAGTTGTAGGCTAAACCATTTCCTGCGCTGTACACGAATTGTGATATGCATTACATGATAGACTCTTGCATTTGTTGTATATGTCCGCTCGAAAGGCAATTAATTCCTGGCTTTTCAATGAAACAGTGGTCGCGGCAGTCATGGAACTGTCCATGGTGCTGAAATGTTGAAATGTTGTTTTTGGCGTTGGCACATCAGTTTGTTGTGTTGTTGACTTTGCTCAGTTGAAATCTAGTTCTCACTTAGGCTTGCCTTACAGCATTGATTAAAGCAACCACTTTCAACGCTATTCGCCTACCAAAAAATGATACACCTAGATTGCATAGATGGCCTACAGACCTACATATCTATTTGCAAATCCTTGAAAAAGAGACGGAAGTGTAATTTCCCATTGTTGCCAACTCTGTGTCATCATATAGGCATAGAACGTCTAGCCTAAATACTAGTGTGTGGCCTTTATCCCACTGACCTAAAATAATACAATCAACCTCAAGTGCCTTAATCCAAAGATCACAAGTGTTGGCACTGCAGGCAATACATGTTGCTCAAGTAGGCCTACATTCACCCTACAATAAAACTATATCGTCTTGGTCAGAACTGCATTGGCCAGGCGCAATAAGTTAGCAATAGCTTCAAGTGAAAATGTTTTTGTTTGCCTCTCTTCAAACTTCACATTTCTGGTTGGATGTTTTATTTTTTACCCCGTCTATTTTCGTTGTATTATTTGTTCATTATTTGCTTAAACTTTTTATCAGTAGCCAATGTATGCATTAGCTATCTAATTTATGCCACATTAAATAGCATTGATATCTATGTTGATAGCGGTCTATGGTTGATTGGGAACCTCATATCCCGTCATACATTTCGTCCATGTGACATATGTGGACCAATCGCCAGGTTGTCCCATACTATATAAAGCAACAGACGGCGCGTTTTCATTCTCTTCAATTCAAGCTAAAGAAGTGCGATGGTAAGTCACACTCGAACGAATTACCACTCGGCGTCTCCGTTTATATTTAAGTGAAAGCTTTTTTACTTATTTGCTAATATCACATGTTTTCAGAAAAGCGCGTAGCTACGTGAATGTTAGAATAGGGCTTCTGGTGTTTTGCTACTGTTAACGTTACCTAGCTAGGCTAACTAGTTAACTTCCGGCGGGACCTGCATATTCTTGTGACTTAGTTGATTATATAGCTAGCTGGTTAATTTGGCAACTAAGTATTTGTCAAGCTAATGTTAATCGTAAAGTTATGTGCAATTTCAAGCTAATGTTTACCTACTCTAACTAGATGCGTCTTCTTGCTAGCTACGCTGGCCTGTGATTTCCACGTGGGCAGTATTGCACGCGGCCCTTAAAGATGCCGATTCATTCCACTTTTCCGGCTGAATCTGTCAAAGCCAAAAACATTTGACCGACTGCCGCTGTTAAGTTCTTGTAACTTATCAGCAACAATTTGGGAAAGCATATTGACCTTTTGTTATAGTTAGCTAGTAAGTTAACTATGGCAAACCATGCCAAACATTCAGCTAGCTAGATGGCTATAACGTTCCATTTTTGTACAGTGTAAGCCTACACTGCTGGCTAAGGGTAGCCCTACTGAGCATACCTAACGTGATGCCCTCTGATTCTAGGAAAGACTTCAACAGGCATACGATTAACCCTGCCCAACCCGATAGCGCTGAATTGATACTGCAGCACAGGTGAGCACTATCACAGAACTGGAATCTCGGTTCAACCCATCCTACAAACCCAGGCCCCTATCGAAGCCGTTTCTGCTCTCTTGTAGCAGACACGGTCAACAGGATGCCAAAAACATTACTTTCACCGACGGTCGCTGTGCAGTTCGACAGTAACTGACACCGCAACATTAAGGGGAAGGACATTCCATGTACACCTGTATCTAGAAAAAGTTGCTCACGACTGATTTTAAGTTGAGACTCCTAATTTAATTGCTTCCCTATGCTCGCTACAGGTCAATGGCATCATCTGAGCAGACCCTAGACAGTGGATGAACAAACGGGTTATGCAGAAGGTACATATGTTCTCAGAATGAATTCCAGATGTTTCAAACCAAATTCAGGCTGTGATGATACACTTGCCCTCACTTAGAGGAGCGCCTCGATGCTGAGAACTTAGTACTCGTCTGAGCCAAGATTTAGCGTAGACTAAACTAAAATTAATGTAAATGATTTAGGGTTGACTAACGCATACTTTTTTTTACCTGGTCCTAATTTTCTAACGCTCTCTACAGGATTAAAATGAATGTCTGAAGAGGCTTCACAAACTGGGATGAGAATGAACCAGTGGAAATTGATGGGAGGTAATTCAGATGCAGACTTTCTAAATGTCCCTTTGTCATTTTGGCTGTGATGACACACTTGCCCTCACTTAGAGGAGTACCTCGATGATGAGAACTTATAGTACTCGTCTGAGCCAAGGTATTGCATTGGAGGTCATTGATGTAATATGGGGGTTGACTATGCAGAAAATGTGTAGCTTTTTACCTGACTAATTTTCTCGACGCTCTCTACAGGCTTAGAACCTCTGAACAGACCAGTGATATTGAGAATTAACCACTGGACATTCTAACGGTAATTCAAAATGTTCCCCTTTCATTATGGCTGGTAAGCCCCTTTTTTTTTGTTCCAGTGTTGTCTGGTCTCCATGGCAGCATGCTATCCTAAGGACCCGGGCTTTGTCTGTAGCCTCTGGTTCTCCAAGTGCATGCCAGAGAAATGGGGAGTCTTTGACTGTCCTGGCCTCTCCTTGCCTGTGGTAGTCACTCTACTGTCCTACAGATTTAGTTGCATCTTTGAACTGTAGTTGCCTAGATAGCAGGATTTACATTAGTGAAACTTGTGGTGCACTGATGAATTTCATGTCTGACTGGGTCTCTCTCTGCAGGGATGGCGGTACAGGTGTGCCTCAACACTGCATTGAAATGTCCCAATCCAGGTTCACTGATGGGAATGGCTGTCCGTAGGTACATACTGAATATTGTAGATTTCTAGGAGAGTGCTTGTGATGGATATTCTTTGGAAGGCCTGGTGTTTTGGTCAATGATACTGTTCTATTTGACCGTTGGCTGAAACATGTGGATATGGGACTTTGATCAAAGCAAATCCCTAATGTTATATGTATCAAGATGCTAAACTTTGATTTGCAGGTCTTACAACTGGCTCTCTGGGTGACGCGACTGGCGCTGAAATTCCACTCATGTTGATATGGCTGTATTCCAGGGCTTTAAGGTACGTCAAATTGATGCTTTGTCTCTTGTGCTGATCACTTACTCATCTTTTCAGGCCCTGGTGTGTTCTGATCAATGATTGATACCTTTTAAAAATGTGACTGTTGGATGAAACATGCGGATATGGGACTGAGATCAGAATGTCAACCTTTAAAGTGTGTATGATACACATTCTCAGCCACTAAAACCAGACTCTTTTCATTCTCAGGTCTTGGTACACCAACCAGTCTGTAAGGAAGGTGCATGAGGCCCCCATTCTGTACACCAAGGTGATTCTCTGGCCAGTCACTTATTGCCTTTCGGTTGCATTAGGAGTCCTGTTCACAGGGATGTATGTAGGTTGACCAACTGTCTTGAATTGTGCGGGACTGTCTCATCCCACAACCAACATGTTCTGCATTTTGTCAACAAATATAACGCTACTAATTTACAAACATTTCAGTCCTGTCATTCCAACTTGTCTTTTGCATTAGTCGTGCTTGTGGTACTGGTAACACTTTCAATTGTCATTAGGTCTTTGGCCGTCATTGTAAATAACTTGTTCTTAACTGACTTGCCTAGTTAAATACAATTTGGTAAGATCTGATAATCTGGAATGTTATTTACAAAAGACTAGCTGTAGACAAATGTCATCAAATCCTAGTATGGATCCTACAATGTGATTTGATGACATTGGTCTACAGCTAGTCTTATAAATTAGGCTGAAAGATGTATGTAACTTTGTCAAACTTGTGGTGAGTTTTTGGCCTGCTTAAACTGGGCGACTGGGTTCGTCAACCTGAGCACGCACAAATAAAGATCACACGTATTAAAGTCTGGAGTTCATGCTTTATTTGAATCGTTTTAGACGTTGTGAATTCAGCCCATTTCAGAGTAGGTCAAGTCAAAGGCTTTTCAGTAAATTGTGGCCTTTGAAAGCTCACAGCTTGTTTCTGCTCTCCCAAAATACCAAATTGAAGTGTTATGAACTTTATGGTCTTGTGATTGGGTGGTTCTGGGACAGGCAGCTCACAATACTTCGGTCCTGATGTATTGTGATTTGATGTTCTAAAAATTTATTGTCATGTTTTCTGCTGCGGGACAAGGCCATGAATGAGTTTTGATCAGTCATGGAAATACAGCTGTGGACACATTGGCACCCTTGCACTTTTTCCTAATAAACAATTTCTTCCTGAACTGAAATTAAATATTTTCATATCCACATGTTTTGCTAGTCAAATTGATGTTGACCAATTTAAATGTTAGTGTATTCCAGACCAATATTGGCACCTTCTAGAAGTAGGTAGAAATAATTTGATTACAAGCAGGTGATTCTCTTTTACTTTGGATTTGAACTCACCTCTCAAATGTTATTGCGGGTGTTATTGTTCCTAGCTTCAACAGTGCAGTATCTTACAAATAACCTGTGAGTTGCAGGTGCCTGCAATATAAAAACCACATTCAACCAGTTTGAATAGAGAAAAGGACTCATTCTAGTGTGCTGCAAAGAACCAGAATTATCTGAAGAGGTCAGACAAGATTGTAGCTACACGTCCACCTCCAGAGGCCTTGATGTTATCAAGCAGTTTAAGACCATGCCACTGGCCACAACAGAGGCCTTGATGGAAGATCGCAGCGTTCAAATCTGTCGCCAACTCAATGAAACTGGGTTATGGTAGGAGACCCAGGAAAACCCCACTGCTGAGAAACAAAGGCTGACTGCAATTTTCCTAAATCCTTCTGGGAGAATGTCCTTTGAACAGATTAGAACTTCGTGGTGTACTTCACCATCTCTAGGTTTACAGAAAACAAAATTAAGCCTTCATAGAAAATAACACCTTCCCTACACTCAAATGTGGATGTTTTGGGGTTGGTGCCTTGAATGTGTGCATGGCCTCATGAAATCAGGAGAATATCAAGGCATTATGGACACGTCAGACCCAGTGTCAGAAAGCTGGGTCTCTGTCGAAGGTCTTCCAGCAGGACAATGACCCCAAACACTTGGTCCAAGACAAAACGCTGGACTGTTCTGAATTGGCCAGCAATGAATCCAGATGTGGAGCGATCTGAAAACAGCAGTTGGGAGAAGACACATTTCAAATCTGCCAGTACAGAGGTGCAGTAAGCTCATTGATGGCTATAGAAAGCACTTGATTGCAGTTACTTTGACCAAAGGCTGTGCTACCAAATATGAAGTCTAGGGTGTCAATTTTGTCAATGGATATACTAAGTTCTGAATAAAAGGTTATGTAATTAACAGTGAAATAAAGAATTGTGGAGACCAAATACTTTGGTCAATTTCAACTTACACTGCTCAAAAAAATAAAGGGAACACTTAAACAACACAATGTAACTCCAAGTCAATCACACTTCTGTGAAATCAAACTGTCCACTTAGGAAGCAACACTGATTGACAAATTTCACATGCTGTTGTGCAAATGGAATAGACAACAGGTGGAAATTATAGGCAATTAGCAAGACACCCCCAATAAAGAAGTGGTTCTGCATGTGGTGACCACAGACCACTTCTCAGTTCCTATGCTTCCTGGCTGATGTTTTGGTCACTTTTGAATGCTGGCGGTGCTTTCACTCTAGTGGTAGCATGAGACGGAGTCTACAACCCACACAAGTGGCTCAGGTAGTGCAGCTCATCCAGGATGGCACATCAATGCGAGCTGTGGCAAGAATGTTTGCTGTGTCTGTCAGCGTAGTCTCCAGAGCATGGAGGCGCTACCAGGAGACAGGCCAGTACATCAGAAGGCCGTAGGAGGGCAACAACCCAGCAGCAGGACCGCTACCTCCGCCTTTGTGCAAGGAGGAGCAGGAGGAGCACTGCCAGAGCCCTGCAAAATGACCTCCAGCAGGCCACAAATGTGCATGTGTCTTGTGCATGTGTCTGCTCAAACGGTCAGAAACAGACTGTATGAGGGCCCGACGTCCACAGGTGGGGGTTGTGCTTACAGCCCAACACCGTGCAGGACGTTCAGCATTTGCCAGAGAACACCAAGATTGGCAAATTCGCCACTGGCGCCCTGTGCTCTTCACAGATGAAAGCAGGTTCACACTGAGCACGTGACAGAGTCTGGAGACGCCGTGGAGAACGTTCTGCTGCCTGCAACATCCTCCAGCATGAGCGATTTGGCGTTTTTTTCTTTTTCTCCATGTGCTCGCCAGAGGTAGCCTGACTGCCATTAGGTACCGAGATGAGATCCTCAGACCCCTTGTGAGACCATATGCTGGTGCATTGATGCTATGGACTGGCCCGCCCGTTCCCCAGACCTGAATCCAATTGAGCACATCTGGGACATCATGTCTCGCTCCATCCACCAACGCCACGTTGCACCACAGACTGTCCAGGAGTTGGCGGATGCTTTAGTCCAGGTCTGGGAGGAGATCCCTCAGGAGACCATCCGCCACCTCATCAGGAGCATGCCCAGGCGTTGTAGGGAGGTCATACAGGCACGTGGAGGACACACACACTACTGAGCCTCATTTTGACTTGTTTTAAGGACATTACATCAAAGTTGGATCAGCCTGTAGTGTGGTTTTCCACTTTCATTTTGAGGGTGACTCCAAATCCAGACCTCCATGGGTTGATACATTTGATTTCCATTGATAATTTTTGTGTGATTTTGTTGTCAGCACATTCAACTATGTAAAGAAAAAACTATTTAATAAGATTATTTCATTCATTCAGATCTAGGATGTGTTGTTTAAGTGTTCCCTTTATTTTTTTGAGTAGTGTATTTTTAGGGACAATTGTGAATTGTACATGAAAAGGGTGCCAATATTTTTGGCCACGACTAAGTGAATGTTGGCTCACCACTTAAAGATGAACAAGCTAGAGGAGCCATGTCAGAGTTTTGGCACAGCCGACGTTAACTATCCTAGTAAAATAAATCTAATTGATGGGGATATTTTACGATATTAAATCTTTTCCCCATCCCCTAGCTTACCTAAAACAATTCCAGTCACTTAAAACTAGCTTATTAGTGTTTCCATACATAGGGGTTGATTGCAACACTGCCTAGCTGACTGGTGCCAGTCCACAAACCTGAGGACACCACTGCTAAATGGATTTTTAGGGTTACGGCATGTGCCCAGTTTGCCCGGAACAGGGTCGTTCCTATTTATACAAAATCCTGATCAAATGACTAATGAGAAAAGCATGTAAAGGAGGAACATCCTGCTCTTCTTCTTGGTACAGTAATCCTAGATAGTGCAATCCAGACAGGTTTATAGACGAGGCAACATCACATGCATTTTTCACTGACAAAAGGGGTAAAAATCCATTGTACTACCAGTAATATTAATTTTACATAAATATCATTTCACAACGCTGGCTGAGTAACACTATCACGTCAATATAAACAGGTTGCAAGTTGTTGATCCAATGAAACCAGAAGACCCAGTCCCCCAGAATACTGCTATTACACAAGTATGCATAATACAAGTCCTGGCCAATCCATTAGTTTTGTCATCTCAGAGTCCAGTCCTGTATGCCTGTCACTAACATGCATACAAATCTCCCTTGAAGTTATCAAGGGATTTTATTCTGGATAAATAAAGGTTGAAGATAATGCAGTCACTTCCTTCTCACACCAAGATAATTATACATATTCAGGACTGCATATAAATGAAATACGTCACAAAATAACCATGTCTTGTACAGCCACATGTTTATGAGGACTTCTGAGAGGCCTGTTTGACAATAACAGTTCAATTTCATGATCGTTGTCCGGAGCATATAAAAAAATACTAACAATCCCTTTCAGTTCAGGGAGGTCAGGAAAAACAATGTCTTCAACAACAAAAAAGCCAATTCATCCCTTGTCTTATGATGATCCTCCATTAAAACATCAAAAAATGTTTCAGTTTCAGCTCTTCATTGTTTCTTTCCCCCTGCAAGAAAGGAAAAGTTTGTGTGGGCAGATAAATGGTTCCAACAAAGATGGTAGTAACTAGCTACATGGTTCCAGCCCAATATAGCCTTGATTAAGTTGAGTAGCCTGAAACCGTACTGATATGCTCCATTTCACAACCAGTTTGGATTCCAGGCTAGAAAAAAACATGTCTAAGAATAAAATGGTGCCTGATTGCAGGGTGTTTGTAGTGTCGTGGCCTACCTTGTGTTCCGCAGTCACATTCATTCCTGTGAGATGGAGGGCTCAGCTATTTCGAAGTCTGGGGTGCTGCCGCCGCTCCGATCACTGTACGTGTCCCTACGGAGAGAAATGGGATTCATGTACTTACACCAACACAATATTATGTATTAGAACGGCATACTGTTGCTATAAATGTCTAAGTTCCACGGCACAATATTAAATGGAGGCAGTTCTTGTAACTACGGCTGTCCATTCATTGCCAGCATGGCTGCAGTCTTTCTACAGCGCTTCTGGTCAATTTAACACAGGCTTTCGACTCATTGATACTTGTATGGAATCATACTGATTCTAAGGGAATGTTCTGTGGTTACCGTGGAGACAGACGGCAGCCCTTTTGTAGGTAGCTCTGTAGTTTCCCGGCTGACGCCAGCAGGAGGCCAAAGTAGGGAGGCGATGGTTTGATGGGGCGAGAGGTGAACTCAGGATGATACTGCACCCCTACGAAATACGGATGATCTGGAAATACAGCAGAAAAGGAGACGGTGGTTAAGAGCTGTAGTTACTGTGAGGTGTGGGTAAAAAGGCATGAGCAAACCTGACCAACAACCACGTAGAGCTAATCTTTTGTCCGCCCATACACATGATCCCTGACTCTCTCGCTCTTACCGTCTAGCTCGATGACTTCCATTCTTTCTCCTTCTACGTCTTGACCCACAAAGTGAAAGCCTTTCCCCTCAAAGTGCTCCTTCAACTCTGGGTTCACCTGAGACAGGAAACAAGTTAAGCACACTGAACCCCACACACACACTAGTGACATGTAGAGAGGGGATATACAGAGAGAGAAAGTGAACATCTGACAAACCTCAAAGCGATGTCGGTGTCTCTCATCCACGTACTCAGCATCTCCGTAAAGTCTTCCTGCAATGAAACGACTATAAGCACAGAGCAGGTATGTGGTGTGATTATGACACTGTGGCTTTACTCTCAAAGTTTGGTCTCTTACTTAGTATACCGTTGGTGGTCTTGAAAATGGTCCGTCTCTTTCCCAGCCTCATGGTCCCGCCCATTTGCCCAGGATTGTGTTCTGGCATGTCAATCACCTAGAACGAACCAATAAAGGAACATATTTCTGTTTGTTGGCCTTTACGACCAGTAAAGGGGAGGAGAGATCTTATGAAAGGGGAACCTACAACAGGATGCTTTGATTCGGGATCAAACTCTGTTGAGTTGGCATCTTCCCATCCTAGCACGTTCCTGGCAAACTCACACACAGCCAGCTGCATCCCTAGACACACACCTGCAAACACATACCAGTCAGGTTAACACTGCACATACATGTGGACACTTCAAATGAGTAGATTCGGCTATTTCAGCCACATCCGTTGCTGACAGGTGTATAAAAATCGAGCACACAGCCATGCAATCTCCATAGACAAACATTGGCAGTAGAATGGCCTTACTGAAGAGCTCAGTGACATTCAACGTGGCACCGTCATAGGATGCCACCTTCCCAACAAGTCAGTTCGTCAAATTTCTGCCCTGCTAGAGCTGCCCCGATCAACTGTAAGTGCTGTTATTGTGAATTGGAAATGTCTAGGAGCAACAACGGCTCAGCCGCGAAGTGGTAGGCCACACAAGCTCACAGAACAGGGCCGCCGAGGGCTGAAGCCCGTAGCGCGTAGAAATCGTCTGTCCTCGGTTGCAACACTAACTACCGAGTTCCAAACTGCCTCTGGAAGCAACATCAGCACAATAACTGTTCGTTGGGAGCTTCTTGAAATGGGTTTCCATGGCCAAGCAGCCGCACACAAGATCATCATGCGCAATGCCAAGTGTCGGCAGGAGTGGTGTAAAGCTTGCCGCCATTGGACTCTGGAGCAGTGGAAATGCGTTCTCTGGAATGATGAATCACGCTTCACCACCTGGCAGTCCGATGAACGAATCTGGGTTTGGCGGATGCCAGGAGAACACTACCTGCCCCAATGCATAGTGCCAACTGTAAAGTTTGGTGGAGGAGGAATAATGGTCTGGGGCTGTTTTTCATGGTTCGGGCTGCTAGGCCCCTTAGTTCCAGTGAAGGCAAATCTTAACGGTACAGCATACAATTACATTCTAGACGATTCTGTGCTTCCAACTTTGTGGCAACAGTTTAGGGAAGGCCCTTTCCTGTTTCAGCATGACAATGCCCCCATGCACAAAGTGAGGTCCATACAGAAATGGTTTGTCGAGATCGGTATGGAATAACTTGACTGGCCTGCAAAGAGCCCTGACCTCAACCCCATCGAACACCTTTGGGATGAATTGGAACGCCGACTGCGAGCCAGGCCTAATCGCCCAACATCAGTGCCTGATCTCACTAATGCTCGTGGTTGAATGGAAGCAAGTCCCTGCAGCAATGTTCCAACATCATGTTGCATCATCATGACTGCCTGCCACCGATACATCCCATTCTGTACCTAGGAAGGGTTTCTTCTGTTTGCGTGCCCAGTTGATAGCCTGAATCTTCCCTTCTGTCCCTCTGACTCCAAACCCTCCAGGTACCAGGATACCACTGTGGAGGGAAACACCATAATGAACATATAGATTCACTATACTGTCCCCCTTCACTACCAGTACAACAGAGTCCAACTGACCACCTGTGATGCTATAACTCAGTGTTTCACAAAACTCTTCTTGTCCCCAGCCACTTCTACTTACTTGATGTATTTAAATTTAAGCATACCTGATTCAACTGGATAAATCAGGTGTGCTGGTACTGGACTACCATAGATAAAATAATTAGAACTGGCTGGGGGTACAAGAAGCGGATTGGAAAACAATGCCATAGCAGGTGCCTGGACCCGACCATACTCACTCAGCACTGCAGAGTTTTTGCCACGCCTCGTGGTACTTCACAGGCTCCTCCTTCAGTGCGTTTGGCTCCAGGTCTGCTGAGTCAATATACTGAGAAAGAGAGAAATTGTGGGGAGAGGGAGAGAAGGGGGAGAAGTGAGAAGGGGTTGCTATTTTAGGTGTCTCAAGACACATGATAGGACGTATCTTATCCTAGTTATGACGACTGCACAAACAAATAGATTTCAACATGCAATCACATTGTATAGCAGCATCTTCTATTTTCAAAATAAAACCTATTCCTGAGGTCATCCAAGGAACAGTATAATTTAGCCTTGCTGTGTAAGAAACTCAATAGAAAACCTGTGCATGGCAGTGTATCTTCAATGTGCTTGTGGTTCTAGGGCTGGTTTCCCCAGACACAGATAAAGCGTAATCCTGGACTAGAATGCGTTTTCTACATTAAAAGTGTTTCTTAGTCCAGGACTAGTCTTATTATATGTCCAGAAAACCGGCCCGTAGTGCCTTTCCAAGTGTGTAGTTTGTACATGTGTTTTAGCCTGGCTCTGTGTGTGTGTTTACCTTGATCTCCAGTTTGTGGCTGATGGCTAAGGCCGAGTGTTCTAGAGCTTTGATGACTGACGCGTAGGAGTCTGTGAACTTGGTGTATTTCCCCACCAGGGCTATAGAACACTGCTCTAGGAGCCTGTCTGACCTGGGATTCAAACACACACCATTGGCAAGGTTAAATGCCACGTTCAAAACAACTCAGAACTCGGAAATCCCCAACTTCAGTGCGTTCAAGACAACAGGGAACTCGGGGGGACGGGGGGGGACTAGCTCCGGCTGGGAAAAATTGTTTTGAACGGTCATCCAACTCGGAATTCCAAGTCAGAAACTCTAGCATCTTTCTAGGGCTCCGACTTTCGACCTAAAGTTCACTGACGTCATGATTTGACCTTTTACATTTACATTTTAGTCATTTAGCAGACGCTCTTATCCAGAGCGACTTACAGTTAGTGAGTGCATACATTATTATAAAAAAATAAAATCATACTGGCCCCCCGTGGGAAACGAACCCACAACCCTGGCGTTGCAAACGCCATGCTCTACCAACTGAGCTACATCCCTGCCGGCCATTCCCTCCCCTACCTTGGATGACGCTGGGCCAATTGTGCGCCGCCCCATGGGTCTCCCGGTCGCGGCCGGCTATGACAGAGCCTGGATTCGAACCAGGATCTCTAGTGGCACAGCTAGCGATGCAGTGCCTTAGACCACTGCGCCACTCGGTTGAGACCACTCGGTTGAGACCGAGTTTCTTTCTTTGAGTTCCCAGCTGTCTTGAAAGCACCAATAATCTGAATACAGGTCACTCCATAGTGCTGCAATAGAACAGGTGAATAGGCACAGCACTCAAACAGCATCATTACATATAGTATCTCTGTAGTTCTCACCCAGACATGTAGTTCTTTATCCAGGGGTCAAACTCAAACATGGTGGGTTTAAATCAGGGATGTTCTATTCCGGTCCTGGAGGGTCGAAACATCTGTTTTTTGTTTCTACCTGGTAGTTAATTGCACTCACCTGGTGTCTCAGATCTGAATTAGTCCCTTATTAGAATGACTGACATTGAACAGCCCTGGGCCCGGTTTCCCAAAAGCATCTTAAGGCTGAGTTTTCAAGACCACCAACAGTATACTAAGTAAGAGGCCACAGTGTCATAATCACACCACATACCTGCTCTGTGCTTATAGTCGTTTCATTGCAGGAAGACTTTACGGAGATGCTGAGTACGTGGATGAGAACCACAATGGTTCTAATGATGAACTTAGCCTTAAAATGCTTTTGGGGAAACCGGGCCCTGGTCTAAATAATTGAGTGCTACCAGCCCCAGAGACCGCCTTGCCAGCACACCTGTCAGACACACTCACCCACCTGTCAGACATCTCCTTCCACTTGGTAAGCATCTTCCTGGGGCGTGTCTCTATAGGAAGGTCTAGTCTCTGACAGAAGTAGCCCACCACCCCCTGGTCCTCCAGTAGCAGAGGCACTCTGTAGATTGACGACACGTCTGCCACGCAGATCACCTGGGGGAGGAGAGAAAAGAGCATACACTCAGGCACAACTAGAGGTTTCACTGGATCTCTCTCCATTCACCTTTCTTTGCATCTTCTCTCCTCGCATCCTTCTCAAAAACACAGATGAAAAAGTAAATGGGGAGGAACCTTGGATATTCTCCTCCAATACGGTTGGGAAGGAGGCAAGGAGATAGGATGTGAGGAACCACTGGGAAGACTTATTGAGCCAGTGTCGTGTTCCATCCTAGTGTGTGACTGTAGGATCAGGTCTTACCTGTTCAGGTTCTACATGACAGAACATTGAGATCTTCTCTTTGACGGAGTTATCCAGGGGAGTGGAGCAGCGACACATGATCTGGGGGGAATTGAGAACACAAACACAAACAGCTAACAGGCAATCCTTGCACTTAATCTCTAAATGGACAGAAAAGTGTTTATGACTGTCATACCTTGCCACGCTTAAGAGATGGTAGAAACTTGGTCAAATTTAAACTCACCAGATCAGGAGACAGGCCCAGTCCTCTGAGCTCTCTGACACTGTTCTGAGTGGGCTTGGTCTTCTGCTCTCCTGTGGCACTGGGCTGTGGTACCAGGCTGACGTGGATGTTACAGAAGTTCTCTCTCTTCACCTTGAACTGGAACTGCCGGAAGGCTTCGATGAAAGGCATGCTCTCGATGTCTCCCACAGTGCCCCCTAGCTGCACACATAAACAGACATACCGGTAAACACAATTGCACAGGAATACAACTAGTAACAACCCAGCCTGAAATGACTCCTCAAGTACATATGTCACACTAATATAAAAACCAAGAAAGGGTCTCTGGAAGTCATTGATCTACCAGTTTACCATAACGATAATCTCTTACCTCGATGACACAGATCTGAGGCTCCACACCGTCATCGTCAACAGGTACTATGGCCTGACGCATCACCCACTCCTGGATGGCATCAGTGATGTGTGGCACCACTGCAAAGGACACACCAAACAGGGACAGTTAGTCTGGAGAAGCAGAGAAAATTACACAAGATAATTTGATAGCTCATATCCTTCCTCTTTGGTTCTTCGTAGGATATGGGACGGAGGTCAGAACTGCCATGCCAGAAAAGCTTAATCAAATTCACCTCAAGTATTCAACCAAGATCTGAACTCCCATATGCCCAGTCTTTCCCCCATGACTTGGTTTGACCCTGTACAGTCTTTCCCAGGTAGTCTCCTCTCCTTGTTGATGACAGACCGGTAGATCTTCCTCTAACCCCCGATTATACTGTTTCTCCCCAGTCATCCTAGCCCTTATCCCACACTGTCTTGTAGGTAGTCTTACCCTGTACGGTCTTTCCCAGGTAGTCTCCTCTCCTCTCCTTGTTGATGACAGACTGGTAGATCTTGCCAGTGGTCAGGTTGTTGTCTTTGGTCAGTCTGATGTCTAGGAACCTCTCGTAGTTCCCCAGGTCCAGATCCACCTCACCCCCATCGTCCAGCACAAACACCTCACCTGGAGAGAGACCAGAGGAACAGGGTTAAAACCCCTCACCTGGAGAGAGACCAGAGGAACAGGGTTAAAACCCATCACCTGAAAAAAGTAGTGGCATGGTTAAAACCCTAGCCAACACACAAACACCTGATTCTGCATATTTCTATTGATGTTCATGTCTCCATCTGTATCGATGTTGATCTAGATTATTGATGTTGCTGTACACTTCTGTGCACACACAACACCAAGATTAATTCCTAGTAACATTTATTGCATGGCAATAACGTTCTCTGATTCTGACTACTGTGCTTGAGCAGTCATTCCATAACAAACCAAGAATAGCACTTGGGAGGCCTCATGGCATATAATATCTTTGACAGTGTAGTTTTCAACCTATTTTAGTTAGTTAGCATTTTTTTCTGTTTCATGACCCTGGACTTCCTGTTGAGAAGCACTGGTGTAGATCATGTTTTAGATAAAAATATTTTGTGAACAAAGTTACACCGCATACACAACACAGATCTCATAAACTAATGGGATACAGAACATAGAAATAAAATGACATTTTCATAGAATTCACTATTTCTATGATACAGAACATTTCCTGGACTCACCGTGCTCGTACGGAGAGAAGGTCCCAGCGTCTATGTTGATGTAGGGGTCGATCTTGATGGCGGTGACGCGCAGACCACATGACTTGAGGATGGTTCCCACGCTGGATGCGATGATCCCCTTCCCGATGCCAGAGATGACGCCACCAGTGACCAGGATGTATTTCATCGTTGCACTGAATAGGAGAAGGCTATGGCGGTCATGACATTTTGTCAGCCGGTTATTGTCACGCAAAAGACTGCCGGTCTCACGGTAACAGTCCATTAATTAACATAAACATGTTTAGAATCTCCAGGCCTCCACGCATACAAGCCGCTGATGCGCGCCTTTGGAACATCTCAATTTAAAAAGTCTAATAAATCAATTGAATATACACCATCACAATAAATCCATTATTTATTTTATTCAGGTCTAAAGAAACATTATGCTATGAAGAAAATGTATATCAGTTGACCTACTCTTATCTGGCTATGCGGTATGCCGCATATAAGGCTTGTTCATTTAGCAGACAAGATATGTTTATAAGTCCCGTGGCATTATTTATATTATATGATTTTATAGTAAGAAGAATATAATTGAACTTAGCTGAATAAAATAGAAAATATTTTTTTCCCATTCCGGAGCGAGTGCACATATGAAGTGGCTATGTTGAGTGTAAAAGTGATCCTTTGAAACAGGTGCTATACACTTGATGTAGTTATTTGGCAACTTTAGTTGTGAATGACACAAACCTTAGAATGCCTTAGAAATTAAAAGATATATGGGCTGCATGATGCGACTACAGGCTATTGATGATTTGAGAAAGTCACAAAAAAAGCTTGCGATCTGTTCCTTGCCTCCGGCTGCACACGCTGTTCTCTCTTCGAGTGATCATATTTTCACCCATCAGACTATTCTCAATTTAATCTTGCCTTTACTAATCTGTAAAATTTGATTTGATTTAGAACGGCCTATTATTAAATGGACAGGAGAAAAAAGACATGTCATCCGTATGCACTGGAATAGCGAATGGAGGCCACTTTCCCTCGTTCGTGGGGTAGGTTACTCCTGTTATTTCACTCCATACACCAACCACTGTTTGAGGAGCATGCAGCCTCTCGCTGCGCGACAGGTGATATTCCTCCCAAACTCTGTATGCCATGGGCTCTCCAAACCTGTTCCTGCAGCTATCCAGTGCTTGATTTGGGAAACCAAGTGAAATCTGTCGGGAACATCGATAGTAAAATGTTTTTACAACAAAACATATTTCATTAAACTGTTGACAGCCCTCTCTCTGCGCGCTTGAAGTTGGAATGAAGGAGAGAGCGGAAGAGATGGAAACGCACGGTGGTGAGATATTCTGTAGCTAAAGGTAATGTCAGCCTATTAATTATGAAAATGTAAAAAATGCCTTATTACTAGGCTATTCAAAACCAAATTCACTATAATTGTAGGCTAATTCTGAATTTGTTTAATTTAGGCTACCAATTATGTACCAAAGAGATTAAATCGTTTGTGTTTTTTTATTTTTTATGTTTTTCTGCAGTGCATAATATACATAGGATATGTATTGTATAACCACACAATCGTTATTTTAATTCAGGTTTTCTTTCAGGATTGGGCTCATATATAGGCTTATGCATAAGCTCTAATATGCATATGCGTTTTTTGAATTAATCATCACCTTAGAAAGCGCTGCCCATTTCATTATGTTAGGCTTTGAAACAACATCCATTCAGTTTCAACCTGTTGTTGATTGATCAATCACAGTGAGGTGAGTTTTAAAAGTACATACTGTTTTGAGGTGTCTTCCTGATTCCTATCGTTCTGTCCGCTTTATCACTGACCATGCGCGCGGTGGTACAGTACATGCAAAGACCGTACAGTATGAGAAACTCCGGTACCCGGCAGAGAAGGCGCATGCATCTGAGGAATCACAGTACTTTAAAAATCGAACTACCTTCAGTGGTTACAACAACCAAGTAAATGCAACAATGTACAACTATTTTGAACGTTAATAAACGTTGCAGTTAGCCATCACACCAGTTGTAATATGAGCAGTGGCGACCCGTCATTCATTGAGCCCCACATTTAACAAAAAAAAAAACAGGCTTGCCTGTTTCGCATGTTATTTTGCCATTAATGCGTGTCACATATCAGTTTGCAAACTATGTAAAAAAGTAAAAAATTGTTGAGTTAATAAAGCCACATACGAACAGGGTCTCTTTTTTGTTTCTTGAGTAAGGCAGCTCCAAAATGCAGGTGTTTCAGCCTAGCTCAGTGCTTTCGGTGGTGGTGGGGCAAGCCAGCAGAAAATACGGGTGATTGGCTCAGTGTTCTCACTCACCGGGGACACTATGTCACCGAAGTCTAAGGGTAGATTAAGAAAATTCAAGCCCCTTGGGTTCTGCCATAGAGTTACATTAGAAGTGCCCATCCAAGAAGGCTGAAGGTCATTGGCCACAGATAAAATGAAGTCAAATCACGTTATATGTACAGTAGACTGATCATGTCAACATCTTACTTTCAAAATCTTAGCTAGCAGTCATCATCATGAATCAAGTCGACAATCTACTGGCAAATCCTTTTTAATCCTTGTCATATGAAGATAAATAATTAAGATAAATTATAGATAAAACGTATCGGTGCTCATCAGCCATTGGACATAAACATTACACAACAAGTTGGAAATCGCAAATTCAACAATGAGTGGTTTGGAAGGAATCGGTGACAGTGGTGACAAGCATTGCAATTGGGAAGTCGGGAATAAACGAGCTCCGACTGGGAAAATTCGTTTTGAACGGTCATCCAACTCGGAATTGTAAACCCGGCCTCTTTCTCTTTCTTGATGACAACATTTCTCATGAAGGACCGCTGCGCCATCTTCCTGTTCAAGTGAGCACAGCATAACAAGGTGAGTCCAAATATGTATTGTATGCTGCTGCATAAATGATGTAATATGCCAGGGAGAAATGTATACTGTAGCTAAGAAAGTAATACTAAGTGTATGTTGTTTAGTAAGCGGTTAATAGCCCATGTGCCTCGCCCTAACAATTTGGTCCCTTTTCCACTCATAATTAAGCCTACTGTTCTGACATGGTGGTGCACATGTAGCCTATAGCCTATTTTAGAGAAATGTAATCATCAAATATTGTAAGAGCTTTCATTGTCTGCTTATATGCCCCCTTTATTTATCCTACGGTTCTGATTTGGTGTACAGGGAGAATACTGTAAGAACGGCCCATGTTCTGAATTCTGTCACTGTACATTTCAAAAGTACTCCTGAGTGGCGCAGTGGTCTAAGGCACTGCATCGCAGTGCTAACTGTGCCACTAGAGATCCTGGTTCGAATCCAGGCTCTGTCGCCGCCGGCCGCGACCGGGAGACTCATGGGGCGGCGCACAATTGGCCCAGCGTCGTCCAGGGTAGGGGAGGGAATAGCCGGCAGGGATGTAGCTCAGTTGATAGAGCATGGCGTTTGCAACGCCAGGGTTGTGGGTTCGATTCCATTCCCACGGGGGGCCAGTATAAAAAAATAAATATCTATTCACTAACTGTAAGTCGCTCTGGATAAGAGCGTCTGCTAAATGACTAAAAATGTAAAAATGTAAAAAAGTGCTGAACAAATAGTTATATTGACTACATCTGTCCTAGCTCGCTCATTGATGTATTCGTGGTAATTATGGATTGCCTCTCATCTGCTCGTCGTCACCTTATGCCATAGTTGTACATCTCAATTGTCTGTAGAAACTACATTTGTTTAAGCAAGTCAGCCATATCAGATATGTTTTTTTTTTAAAGGCAGTAAAGGAGGCTGAATGAACTGTTTCGCTGTCAGACAAGGCTCTGCTAATAGCCATGTCTAGCTGTGGTAAGGTTTTGGGACTGCTGTTGGGACAGCTTTATGTAGGCCCTAATAGTTTGTGGGCACCGTTTGTCACCGTTATAGTGCAATTAATGTATTGTTTAGTGCTGAGTTGTGTAGTGGCTTACTGGCATGCATCTAAAACATTTGAGTTTGCCCCACCAAGATTTACATGCTAAAATCGCCACTTAACACGAGTTACCTAGAGGTCTTGCAACATATAAAGTAACGTTAGCTAGCTAGTTACTGAGCAGTTAGCTTTACAAGCTAGTTAGCTAGCTATCCTATCCCATTAACAATAGCTGTGAGCCACACTAGCCGGCCAGCGATCTAAACTGAATCCTAGGCCAGTGCACGAATCGATGTTCCACGCGCCCAAACCTACGTCGGATTACCGTGCAAGAAATATACAAAATGCTGACTCCAAGGACAGCTAGCCCGAGGACTCCATCACATGGCAACTGAGCTAGCAAGTTAACAGTCTAGGCTACAGTTATGTTCACAAAGCATGTTTTTCAACTCACCAAAAATAAATGCTGCACTGCGGTCAAACGGTAAGTCTTCGAACTAAATTGTCACAGTATAGAACAATTGTTCCTTTAAATCTCTAATAAAAATAATAATAATTGATTTAGAATGTAGCTAGCTACGGTCCATCCACTCCAACACGTGTTGATTTGCCAATCTACTACTACTACTACCAGAGCCGTACAGAAAAGACGAGCGGGTAGCGGTGGTCGAGGACACCAAGATTGCGTAGGATCTGCGCATGCACCACGCTGGAAACGGAAATATTCTTCTTCTTCATGTGGCGGACTAGACGCTATGTTGCATATTGCTGCATTTCACAGGTCGGAGTGCGGATTGGCAATTTTGGTCACCCCTCCAAAAAGGGAAAAGGGGAATGCGAAAAACTTAAATTGCACCACCATCTAGCCCTGCACCTATGCACTATCCCCCACAAAAAAACACCCCCACCCCACTACTTTGACCCTAAATAATCCTAAACCAGGCTGTCGGCCTGGGAGGGATGGAACCACTTCTCTCAAAACTTCCTGTAGATCTTCTGCACTAAAATCTCTCACACCAAAATATTTCTCTGCTACTGCAACTACCACATCTATCTTCTGTGATTTCTGCTTCATCAGTGCAGTGCAGTTGATCACCAATGGCGATAAATGCAAGAAATCCAACCTCACTAAAATTCATCCTCTCTGGCTCTCTCTCTTCATGCCTACTCACTGGGAGCCTCCCAGTCGACTCACTCACCCTTGGCCTATCCTCTACTCTCTTCATTGCCTCAGCTTAGGAAACTTTCTGTCCCACAAACACTGGCTCAACCTATCTCTCTCACAGGGCACTTTGGTTCCCCAGCTGCACTGTCGCCCTCACAGTTGGCACACAGGTGCTTTCTCTATACCAGCTGTACACTCCCTCTGACTATGCCCTCCTGGACACTTCTCACATTGTGGGATCTCCCTTCTACACACTGCCATGTCCGAATCCTTGGCACCTAAAGCACCGAAGTGGGTTTGGAACATAGGCCCTCACAGAATAGTAGCAGATATAACCTAACCTGACCTTATCAGGAAGAAACTCTGTGTCAAAGATCAACAAGACAGATAGGGTATTCTCAGTCTCACCATTGCCACCGGTTCTACGTCTCACCAAACGACGGGCATCACAAACACTAGGAATATTCCTTTTAATTTGATAAAACTCTACACTCAATGCTACCCCGCTGATCACCCCTTTTAGCGGCACCCTACTTCGGAGAGCAAAGCACACCACAGATTGAGCCCCGAGCCACGTGACTCGAAGCGCCCACTTCCTCTGGGAGGCGGATACACAAAAAAATCGAAACAATTCTACTTCTCGAAACTTTCACAGATGTAACCATTCCCAGTTTGTCCTTTACCGAACCCAACACAAAGTACGGGTAGGCCAAAAAGCAGTAATCCACTATTTCCAAAAATCTCACTCCTACCGGTCCAAAATCATCTCTGGTAGGATTTTCAGGGCAAACGTTGAAAGTCTCCACTACACCTGTCACCACAGGTAGGCCCACTTCATCCTGGACTGGCTCAACCTCAGAGCGCCCACCACTGCCGTCTGACTCCACTTCTAAAGAGAGCATGAAGACCTATACAGTTGAAGTCGGAAGTCTACATACACTTAGGTTGGAGTCATTAAAACTCGTTTTTCAACCACTCCACACATTTCTTGTTAACAAACTATAGTTTTGGCAAGTCGGTTAGGACATCTACTTTGTGCATGACACAAGTACTTTTTCTAACAATTATTTACAGACAGATTATTTCACTTATAATTCACTGTATCACAATTCCAGTGGGTCAGAAGTTTACATACACTAAGTTGACTGTGCCTTTAAACAGCTTGGAAAATTCCAGAAAATGATGTCATGGCTTTAGAAGCTTCTGATAGGCTAATTGACATTATTTGAGTCAATTGGAGGTGTACCTGTGGATGTATTTCAAGACCTACCTTCAAGCTCAGTGCCTCTTTGCTTGACATCATGGGAAAATCAAAATAAATCAGCCAAGACCTCCACAAGTCTGGTTCATCCTTGGGAGCAATATCCAAACGCCTGAAGGTACCACGTTCATCTGTACAAACAATAGTATGCAAGTATAAACACCATGAGACCACGCAGCCGTCATACCGTTCAGGAAGGAGACTCGTTCTGTCTCCTAGATATGAACGTACTTTGGTGCGAAAAGTGGAAATAAATCCCAGAACAACAGCAAAGGACCTTGTGAAGATGCTGGAGGAAACAGGTACA